>NW_011629932.1:0-1806 GCF_000512975.1 Sesamum indicum
CAAGTCAAACTCTAAATAGAATGTCAATTCAGAGAAGAACAGTCAGAACAACGGCTTCCTAATTAGTTCCCTTAAATCTTTTAGTTGGAGAAGAAAGGCTTCAAACTCAAAGGAGATTATTTTAAATTTTACTAAGAGATTGTAAGGAAAAACTAAGTGAATAACGTGTAAAAAGATAATGGATGTAAAAGAACACAAGTTTATAAATTTAGTTGCAAGTTGCTTACATCTATACACGTCCTGGTTTTGAGAATTGATCCACCATTACACCAGATTAAGAATATTAATTTATCTTCATCCCGCCTACAACTACAAATACTACCCCTCATGAATCCATCTGCAGCATCCATACCTTTCTCACTTCCTCTTTGCATACATCATAACAATGGCTTCCAACACCAGGAATATCCCAGTTATTCTTTCTTGCTTCATTTTGTTCGTATCACTCACTTCTGCAGCCAATCCACCACTTAAAGTTGGGTTCTATAAATACTCTTGCCCCCCTGCGGAAGCCATTGTGAGAAAGTATGTGAACAAATTCGTTTCTCTAAACCGTGGCCTTGGTGCTGGCCTTGTCAGGTTGCATTTCCATGATTGCTTCGTCAGGGTACGCATGTTATAACACCCTGAATCTACTGTTTGCTAATCAACTTCTTATTATGGAATTTCAGAATTGATTTCTCCATCTTCAACTTTGTGTTAGTTGAGATGTTAATGCTCCTTGTTGTAATTATTTCTCAGCACTGAATGCATGGGTTCCTGAAATCATATCTTTCGCTAAAACAGCTAATGCATGCTATATTTGTGTATGTTTCGTACCCAAATCTGAAAAAGTTTGAAGTTTCTCGTATTTTATGTGTTAATAGGGATGTGATGCTTCCGTACTGTTGGATGGACCAAATACAGAAAAGCAAAGCATACCAAACAAGGGAAGTCTACGAGGCTTTGAAGTCATAGATGCAGCAAAAGCAGAACTGGAGCTTCGATGCCCTGGAATAGTGTCCTGTGCCGACATCATCGCCTTTGCAGCTCGTGACAGCTCCTGCAAACTTGGGAATATAAACTACGATGTCCCATCTGGCCGTCGTGATGGGAATGTGTCCTTGATAAACGAGCCCCTCCTGAATTTGCCTGCCCCATTCTTCAATGCCACCACTCTGAGGGACAATTTTGCAAGAAAGGGACTCTCCCTTGACGAAATGGTGACTCTTTCAGGCGCTCATTCCATCGGCATTTCTCACTGCAGTTCCTTTGCTAGTCGGCTCTATCCAACACAAGATCCCACCCTGGACCCTAGTTATGCTGCTTTCTTGAAAACAATCTGCCCTCCACCAGTTGCCAATGCGACTGCAGCTCCGACAGTAGACCCCACAGTGAATCTTGATTCCATCACCCCTACTCGTCTGGACAGCAAGTACTACGTTGGATTGAAGGCGAATAGGGGGCTACTGACGTCGGATCAGGTTCTGCTGAGCAGCCCCATGACGGCGAAAAAGGTGGTGTACAATGCAAAGTATGGGAATGTGTGGGCTAAGAAGTTTGCGGCTGCAATGGTGCGTATGGGAAACATTGAGGTTCTCACCGGGAAACAGGGGGAGATCAGGAGAAACTGCCGTGTTGTCAACTGATTGACTCCGGGTTTTGGCGCAGTATCTGTATAACAAGATTGCTTCAGCAACGTCTTTTGTTTTAATTCTTTTTCTAACTATATTTTCTGTCTTCCATTGGTGTGGTTAATTTGATTCAATATATGTTTTTCATATCTTTGTTTCTCGATTCCAAGTGGAGATGTATCTGAAAAGTTCA
>NW_011629933.1:0-1802 GCF_000512975.1 Sesamum indicum
TTTTTTTTTTTTTTTTTTTGTAAATTTGGGACTTTTGTTCCTGTCGGTCAATTTAATGGACTATAATCGCAATAAATTAAAAGTTACAAAACCTTTTTATTAATATCCTAGAAAGATAAAGGATTAAAACGCCAAATACTTACATAATGAAAATTCGTTTCCATTATACTAGATTGACCAAAGGAAACAAAAGTCCCAAATTAAAATTCCAGCAATATTTACAAACCTTGGCGACTAAAGGATTAAAATTTCAAAAAATTAAAAAAATTACAAAATCTATTTACTGCTTTAGAAAGATAAAGGACTAAAATATTATTAGAACGCAAAATATATTACAAAAAATGCATTTAAGCAATATATTTTAAATGTGCGAGATACGCGTAGATTATTTTATGCTGAATAATTTATTGTAAAACAGTATCTTGTAATATATATTCGTAATATATATGTAACAATTGAATCTATTATGTAATGTATATAGATTTTAACCTCTATCACCATTAACACAGGACTTCACTATTTTTTTCATTTTATCTATTTGTTAATCTACATATGATAGGGTAAATACATTAAGTGTGAAACAATACATTTGTCCCCAGAAATGAGAAAAAGTTTAAACAGTCAATGAGTTCGAGTCTTTTTCAGCGATTCAACCTATTTAACTCGGTGATCCGAATTATTAATTATAGATCTTTAATCCATCCAATAGCCCATATGATTCTGAACATAAGTATCTATAAATACTAATTTAGCCATTGCACAAGGTATGCATCTTATTACTATCAAATCGCATTCTGCGACTATTATTCTAGACCTCAATACTAACTTAACTATTTAAAGATCTTAGCTGGAGGCCACCCTAACGAGTCTAATATTTTGTGTGCAGGCCAATCTTATTTATTCAGATTGAACCAATCATATGGAATTGCATTTTTCGTCCCATATATTAAGCTTATTTTCAATTTAATCCCATTTGTTAGACTTTTTTAACATATAGTCACATAAAATCATTGAGAACCTCCACCCAAATCAGCACACATATTCTTGTACACAAAACACAATGACACTTAAATCCAAGATTTATTCTTGATGTATGCATGGTTTTGTAAATACATCATAATTGTTACTATAAATTCATTAAAATATATTACATAAATGATTACAAGATCATCACACTGTTGCTGCAAACACACAGCCCTAAACACTTTTTATATATGTTATACGACAGAGGTGTGAATTGATCAGATCTTCATTTCTGGAATCCTCATCTCCAAGGCCAAGAAATTGTCATTTTTATGGGAGGATTTCAAGAGTGTTGACTAAGAATGTTTTTTTGAAAAATATTCTCGTGCATCATATGACTAATATTTTAAAGTTTGTTGTCTAAGAATCTCCCATTATTTTACATTTGTTTTAATTATTGCAGGTTACTATATATATAGTTTATGCATATGAATTAAAACGTTGCCAATTAATTAAGAGCACATATATTGATTGGCATCTTTGCATTATTAACAGATTTTATATATTCATACATACATTGATATTTAAATTTGGAGTTAATTGCATTTCACGTCCTGCATATAAGGAGTAGTAGCAAAATAAGGATCGTAGATGTAGGGGTGACAATTATATTCGGCCACCAAATCTTAAAAAGTGGCCAGACTTTGCTGAGGTGGCCAATCTATAATTTTCTAATTGGGCGAAAAGTTGATTGGGCATTCTTTTACTATTTATCCGCCACATAAACACTGACATGGAAAAATTCCTACCACATAATCAATGACAGAAAAAAAAAAAAA
>NW_011629934.1:0-1798 GCF_000512975.1 Sesamum indicum
CATTTATGCCACAAAGTAGTTCTATCACATTCAGAGAAGGAAGTAGCAATATTGTCATACATAATAGTGCACATATAAAGGTTTCGTTTTATTTCAGCTTTAAAGACAATCAAAGAACCTTTCATGATCTTCATAATACCCTTACCCCACTTTTCTTCTAACCCTTCTTCTTCTGATGCAGCACATGAGATCAAATTCTGGCTTAAATCAGGAACAGTCTCAATGTTAACACTATCCCTACCATATTCAATAGCAGCTTTACATCAGAGTATGTTTCAGGTATAGCATTAAGCAAGACAATGGGAGAATATTCATCAATGTTTTTATCACCTGTGGGTTTAATGTCATGGATTAATTAGTAAAATCATCAAGGTTTTCATCAATGTTTTTAGACAAATCGAGTTTATATCTAAAAATATTTTCTAACAAAAGTAGTTTACTAGGCAAAGAGGTTTCTGTATAAAGCTCTTCTAATTTATCTCATAAATCTTTTCAAGAATTTTGTTTAACAACCTGTCGTAAAACAGTGTCAGACAAGTTGAGAATAATAGAGGATTAGGCATATTCATCATTTTCTTGTTTCTTTTCTTTTGAAACATTCTCCAAATATTTTCCATCAGTGACCTTAAAAACTTTTTGTTGAATAATAATACCCTTCATTTTTTGTTGCCAAATAAGAAAAAATCACTTTTACCATCAAAGGGTTGGAGATTATAACCAGCCATTTTAAAGAAATAGGATTTGAGACAGAAAACACGAGTTTAAAAGAAAAATTTTTGACGCTGTTTAAACAAAAGGAAATCTTTAGATTTTAGGACTTAAAAAAAAAAATTTAAGACAGTTCACAAAGGATTAATCACACAGAATATTGATTTGTCACAAAAAAAGAATTTAAGAGTAAGAAACACACTAAACAGTGTAGATCACAATATCAACAGATCAGGAGATATATGAATAATAGACAGATTTCTGAGATATATCACAAAGATAATAACAGATCTTAAGAGTATCACGAAGATAAACAGATCATAAAAGTATGAACAGATCTCAGAGAATAAAGACAGAAAATAATATGCCAATCACACAGATTTATCGCAACAGTAAATAATTAAGTATGAGAGATAATGAGTCAGAGGCTTATCCAGCCTCAGTCCCTTCCAGATACCCGACAACCTCAAGGGTCTAGCCAAGAGAGATATAAGGGGATTATAACCGCGAAAAATTGCAACAATATATAAAAAATTGCAAAAATAATAGATCAATAGATAATCACAGTTATAGCAACAATATATAAATTTTAGAGAAAAATAAGAGAGGAGGGGTTTAGAATTACCACCACTAAGGCACAACACAGATCAGAAGGATGCTTTGATACCACTGTAGGGAGAAACCCTTCAATGATATCTCTTTCACAAATGACCTAACCAACTATTACAAAGGATTTGGAGTACGAACCGGGTCGGGCTGAGGTGGCGGTCCAAAGTGGTTTTGGTTTGGCAAATGGGCTTCCAGAGTGGGCTTGGAGTTTACTTGGGTTTGGGCCACAAATTATAATAAGAACACGTCAGTACAAAATTTTAGTGAGAAAATTTGATACCAAAACTTGATTATTAAACATGATCTCCTACTTAATATTTAGTGTTAAAGGCAATTTTCGTCCCCTAACTTCGGGCAATTCTCATTTTAGTCCCCTAAGTTACTAGTGTTCCATTTTGATCCCGTAAAACTGAAAAAATCTCAATTTTGGTACAAATTTGGTCGAAAAGTTGAGTCACTCGCCGGAAAAAATCACATGTTG
>NW_011629935.1:0-1796 GCF_000512975.1 Sesamum indicum
CATTTCATAGTAATAGTTACTTCTTCTCTAAGCTTACTCAATTCTTCAAGAATTTCTTCTTTAGGAATTAATTGCATCTCCATCACATTACCAGTAAGTTTCATAGGTATAGCAAACTCACCTGAACTTACTTTGTAGATTGTGTGATGCTTCCTTTGGCCAGTCCTATCTGGTTCAGGACTTTCCTAATTCCTCCAATCCTAAATACATCGTATGGGCTGAGGTTGGAATCCTGCCGCATGATTCTTTCCATGATTTTGTTTGACATCATCATTTTGGAAAAGAATCCTGATAGGCTTTTAGAAGTTTAAAGCCTATCTCCTTCGTTGTAATTATTCTAACTCGGTTGAAGATCTATCAGAATCAGTCTCTATTTCTTCTTCATAAACGCTTTCGTCTGAAGGAAGATCTTCGAATTGATAGATAGGTACCAAATCGCCATAGTATATTGCATCTAAGATATCATCTGTGGCTTCAGATTTTCTCGATTCACCACATTTCTGCGGGCAATCGGGAGATATATGTCCTTTTGCTCCACAAGTCCAGCAATTGCAATTTTTGAAACTTTCATTGGCTCAGCTATGGGCCTGTCTGAAACTTTCAGTGGATCTTGCATCGGTTTGTCTAGATCCTTGGGATGAAACCCTTGTTGGTCCTATTTTCTGTCCAGATTTGTATGTTCTGGCTTTGGACTTAGACCACCATGATCTCTGCTGGGAAAAGGTTCTTCTGGAACTCCTAGAGTAGGAGTCACTATTATGTTTCCTCCTTTTCCTTGGCTCACTTGATTCTCCTATAATAGTTGAAAAATCATTGTTATCACAACAAAGAGGGGTTCGCTTGATTTTACCTCTCAGTCTTTTTATATTGTTCTGGATGGATGTTTTATAACACCAATCCTTCAGTTTGTCTTTAAGGAAAGACATTCTTTACGCCACTGAATCTAGCTGTCCTTCAGGTACTTTGTATGACTGGATCAACATTTTCCTCCATGGAATGCATATCTTTGCGAAGAACATTGGAGCTGCTACTTCCGTTGCTACTCCTCTCTGGAAGAAATACTTACGAAACCAATAGATGTATTCATCTACTGCGCAAATACTTCTAAGTTCAAAGCTGAAGAGAGCCTGTGCATATTCTCTAGCCTTTTCTGCTCTACTTCCTTCTAAGTATCCATCTCCGATGAAGTGTATCTTGATAAATCTTCCTAGCCGGGTCTACTATGGCACCTTTTGAATCTCTGGCAAGGATGCTGGCTTTGGTATCTTCTGAGGTATTATCCCATCTGATCTTTACAGATCCCTCTAAGCTCAACTCCACAAGCTTTATGAAGTTTTCTTTGTCAAGCTCTAGGGTAGTTGATGTTATCTTGATTGTCGTAACCCATTCGTCTATCAATTTCTTGGTATTTCAGAAATCGATAATATCCAGATTCAATATAGCGCCATATGGATGTAAAGGCTGCAGCATGGTCCTTGCCCAAGGTGTATTCTCCGTCACTCTTTTTGGATTTCTTCCTGGATTTTCCTTTAGCCTAGTTCCCACAAACGTTGGAGTGGCATTAGTGTGGAAACTCGCACTTTCTCTCATCGATTGATCCTGTGGAGGATCATTAGAACATGTACTTCCCTCCGGCGGTGGTAGTGTTGGAGTGATTTCATTTGTCTGGATATTAACTAAATCCACAATTCCCAGTTGGAAAAAGAATTCTGCCAATTCTTATAGATCTGATAGATCCGCTCTTGTTACCTCCATTATTTTATTGATCTGATAGATGCGATAATCAGACCTTCTCT
>NW_011629936.1:0-1793 GCF_000512975.1 Sesamum indicum
TCGTTATCTATCCAATTTAGTTTTCTAACCTTTACTTGCACTCTGCAGGACCAGAAGACTAATAGAGTTCTTGCTACGGCACACTTGATTAGAAATCTTTACATTTTAGAATCAGTTTCTATACCTACGAAATCTGGGTCTCCTACCTATACTCCTTACTCTTGCATTGCTGATTTGAATCAATCTGACCTTTGGCATCAGAGACTAGGACATTTGTCCCATAATTCTATAAAACATATTGGTGATTTGTCGCAGCTGAATCACACTCTAAAACCTTGTGATATATGTCCACTTGCTAAAATGTGTAAACTGCCTTTTGAATCCAGCAAAATGCGAACAAAATATGTGTTCTCTCTTATTCATCTTGACATTTGGGGGCCATATAGGGAGCCTACTACATCTGGGTGCCAATATTTTTTAAGTATCATCGATGATTTCAGTCGTTCAAATTGGACATTCCTCATGAAATTCAAAACACAAACTTTGGAAATATTTCAAAACTTTTGCAAGTTAATCACTACTCAATTCAATAAGCAAGTGCAGTCCATTCGAACAGATAACGAGAGTGAATTTCTTAGTTCTTCTTTCCAGCATTTTCTTCGAAATTCTGGGATTGTTCATCAACTTAGCTGTGCTTATACTCCAGAACAAAATGGAGTCGTGGAGCGTAAGCACAGGTCGTTGCTTGAAATAGCCCGCTCCATCATGTTTCAAGCCTCTTTTCCTCGTCATTTTTGGGGTGATGCTATCTTGGGAGCTACATACTTAATCAATAGGTTCCAATAGCAGTTTTAAACTGGAAAACTCCATATGAGGTGTTATATGACAAGCCTCCCACATATTCTCATCTCCGTACAATTGGCTATTTGTGTTTTGCCATTAAACCTGAACCTCATGTTTCGAAATTTGATAAGAGGGCATCTAGATGTGTATTCTTCGGTTATCCTAGTGGAGAAAAGGCATATAGACGTTATGATCTTGAAACTAAATCCACCTTTGTTTCCAGAAATGTTCAGTTTCGTGAAAATTGTTTCCCTTTTGCTTCGGTCCAGGCATCCACTCAACGTATACCACTGGCAGTTATCCCCTTAACTGATGATGATCTTGAGGATAGTACTTCCATTCCTAGGACATCTTCTTCTCCCTCGTTTTCAATCCCTCCTGATCAGTATTCATTTAGTCCTTCCCCTGCAATTCTCAGGTCCATGCGAAGCCACAATAAGCCTGCGTGGCTTAATGACTTCATCTGTCATCTTCCTTCACTTGATCAATCTCCTGTCATCACTTCTTATGATCCTGCATATATGGGATTTGTGTCTTCACTTTCTATCTTGCAAGAGCCTAGAACATACAGGGCAGCAGCTTCCATCCCCCATTGGACTGAGGCCATGCGATGGGAAATTGCAGCCTTGGAACAAAATCATACTTGGGAGGTAGTTCCCTTACCACCTGATAAATCACCCATTAGATGCAAATGAGTTTATAAGACTAAGCTTCGGGAAGATGGAACTGTTGAACGGCATAAGGTGAGGCTTGTGGCAAAGGGATATCGCAGATAGAGGGTGTGGATTACACAGAGAGATTTTCACCTGTGGCCAAATCTGTAACGGTATATTTGTTTCTGGCTTTGACTACAGCTTTTCAATGGCCCCTTCACCAAGTCGATATCAACAACGCTTTCCTCCACGGGTATCTCGATGAGGAAATCTTCATGACAGCTCCTGAAGGATACTCTGTTCCCCCTGGCCATGTTTGTTTACTCAAGCATTCCTTGTATGGTTTGAAGCAGGTGT
>NW_011629937.1:0-1785 GCF_000512975.1 Sesamum indicum
GTTGAGTAATAGTTATTCACATATCTGATGATACAAATGGCGTGGCCTCAAAGATGGGCAAGATCTTGGCTGGTTTCATGTTTAGCTGTATTTGCAACTGTGGTGGCTGTGAGCAGAGACATCTGCACCTTCTTCAAGAAAACTGGGTATTCTTTTTATTACTTGTATTAATTTTGTCATTAGCAAATATATATCAATAAAAAAAAATGAAAAGAAAAGAAAACATAGGACAAAGACAGCTAAATCAGCATCCAAGAGAAATTACAGCAATAAAGGTAATTCAATGAAAGCTCTAATTCATGGATTCATAGTATGTTCCAACTACAACTTTCCATGTAAACAAAATACGGTTGCCTACTGAAGTGACCAGCAGTAACCTCTTTCTTTATTCGTACAGACTCTGATGAGAACAATTGCCTGGAATGTTTCCTTGAGAACATCTAAAGGTTAATCTATATAACTGATACAGTAAGGATATGTGGGCTTGGCTTTATCTTCCAAGTGTGATCTACAGCTGTTATAATCTCATTCTTGGCATCTATGATTCTATTGTGCCTCGGACAAATCTGATACATATCTACATATTATTTTGCTGAACCCGACTCGAACAATCCACATGTACAAAGCAAGCTTGGATTCCTCCCTGCTATACCCACTTCAAATCACTGAGAATACTGCTGCATGGGATACTACTAATTTATGCTCAGTTAGCATAAATTTTTGGACCATGGTGTTGGCTATAATTGTTGTGTCATTGAAGAACATTACTCAAATCTTCAGCATCTTATGGTTAAAGCTACTGTGTGAATGTATAGAAAACGGACCCCAGGATGGGCAGCTCAGTCTCCAAGATGGCGTTCTCCTGTTGCTCTTTTACGCAATGATTGGTAGGAGCAGCAAGAATTTAAGAATCTTGAGTCGCCACGACAAGGTTAATAATCAGAAATCCAGAAAGAATGATGTAACATCTCTTCAACTAGTTGAAAAAATAGGTCGACTCCAGAACTTCCCTCAGGTCAAAATCTCCTCGTTCTGGCAATGGAGGGAAGTTTAGGTTGGGGAAGGACTTTTGGAAACCCTCCAACAACTGTGAACGAATAGAAACAATTAGTAATCTTAACAATTTTTCCTTTCAGGACTCGAACAAGTCTTGCACAGAATATTACATAAATGGCCACTGAGTGCAGAAACTAGTAAAGCTGATGGTTTCGCAGCACTTTTAGCTTAAATAAACCCAACTATTTACAGGGAGGCAAACTGGATATGATTTTTAATTTGGATGAAACAAGTAATGTCGTCAAGAAATGACATTTTATTGCTAAAAGTAGGGCATGAGTCGAAGTGCACCAGTGCAGAGGATATGACATTTTTATATGAGTTGAAAATCAGATATGGTAGTTAAAAGAGCTTACATTCTCCAAAATTGGTGCCTCGTAGAGTTCAACAAACTTTTCTCTGAGAATCATGTTCATTTTGTCCACATCACATGCATGAGTCCAATATGAATCATGCACACCTGGAATCAAATCATGGTGGGAGTTATTAGACTTATGCAGTGGTATTTTAGAATAATCACTAGCAGAAAAATCATAGTATAATTTATTACAAAACCTGCAAAACTTAAGCCTGCCTCCGAGCAGGCAATGGCAGTCATCATCATATGCGAACCATCAAGAGAGTGCACAAAATTTGGAGGGAAGGCTGTTCTCTGCCGCTTAGCTAACACCTTTAATGATCATGCAATAGATAGCAAGTAAGAAGGATAATCTTATGCTATCACACTTA
>NW_011629938.1:0-1774 GCF_000512975.1 Sesamum indicum
AAGGGGAATGAACTAATGCTGATCTCTTCTCAGTGAGCGGCAAACACAAATTTTAACTCAGAATCTGTCACTTATTGGTGACAAATTACTGATCCACAATTTGATGGATGAATCTCCCGCTGCAAATCTTTGATGGACGCATCGTGGTTCTGTGTAACTTGCAAAGCTGATTTTACAACTGGTTCCACTAAACTGGTCAAATAGAGTGAACAGTATAAATGATAGATCGTCGGAGGTTCCGATGTGAATGAAAAGTCGAATAGAAAGAGATTTGTGTGCAATAGGGATATGCAGGAGCGAGGTTTTGTAAATATTTTAAAATATTATAACTTTCAACTTGAATTAAATTAAAATTCTAAGTTGGTACTAAATATTACTTATTATAAACATTCTTGGGCTTCTAATCTTAAATTGTTGATTTTTCAAGCTGTTTTTCTCTTGGCATTTCTATTCACACTATAGTTAATGCACTCATTTTTGCATTACTAAGTCTTCAATATTTTTTCTTATCATTATATTTTATAAAATCACACCATGCTAATGATATTATTATGTCATCATTTATGATTATATTATGATAATTTTATCACTCATTCTATTTTCATTAGTACTCTTTTTTGCTATATAATGCATTAGTAGACCATTTTTATACAATTTATTGCCTAAAATTCCTTATTGTTTTAGTGATTATATGCAACTTGCCCCTGAAAAATCCTCCTAAAATCTCTTATTATAGCAAACATTATATCCAAACTTTGAATTCCCGACAAACTTCTAAACTTTCGGTCAACGATATCCTCAAATTTATACAAGCACACGACTTGCACGTGCCAATTTCGGATAAATTCTATCAAAATGTGTTAGCAAATCGCAAAATTTACTAAGACACCAGATCAAATGGTCAGTTTCACTTTCTGAACATCCAAAACTCATAAATACCTCTAATTAAAGGACAAAAAATTTCAATATAGCCTTCATAATTTTCAAATCAAAGTGATGCTATTAATCAACCTTATTATCTAAAGGTAACAACATAATCTTAATCTCAAAATGCTTGATAATTAAACATTCAGCTTAGTCGACAAATATTTTTAAAAGTTTTGTGTGTGTTGAATAATCTCATTTGATGTGCGACATTCTTTGTATAGAATTTATGTGTCATTTCAAATATGAAAATTAGCAAAATTATAGGACGAAAAATATATTAAAGCCTTCTAAAATAGTATTGACACTAACAAAAAACAATAGCGGAGTTGCAAAATAAAAAAATTAAAAATCACCTACCTTTTAAGCGAAGTTAATCATTTGAGGTTTCCCGTGAAGAATGTGCCTTGCAGAACCAACCTCGCCAACTTCGCTCCCTCGATTTCTTTAAACTGGACAAAGGAATAGTGATGAAAGGGGAAAGAGCTAATGTTGATCTCTTCTCCATGACCGCCAAACAAAAAATTTTAACTCAGAATCTGTCTCTTTTTGTGACAAATTGCCGATCCACAAGGTGTTGGATGGATGAATCTCCCGCTGCAAATCTTTGATGGACGCATTGTGGTTCTCTATAGCTTGCAACGCTGATTTTACAAGTGGTTCCACTAAACTGGTCAA
Source organism: Sesamum indicum (assembly GCF_000512975.1). Taxonomy (NCBI): domain Eukaryota; kingdom Viridiplantae; phylum Streptophyta; class Magnoliopsida; order Lamiales; family Pedaliaceae; genus Sesamum; species Sesamum indicum. The sequence goes on from NW_011629938.1 coordinate 1,603, forward strand.
ATAGAGAGAACAATATAAATGATGGGTCGTCGGAGGTTCCGATGTGATTGAAAAGCGGAACAAAAAAGATATTTGTGTGCAATGGGGATGTGGACGAGTGAGTTTTGTAAATATTTGAAAGTATTATAACTTTCAACTTGAATTAAATTAAAATTCTAAATTGGTCTAAATA
>NW_011629939.1:0-1761 GCF_000512975.1 Sesamum indicum
ATAAATTACAATCAATATATCGATAATATCATAAATTATGAATAAAATATTAGATAATATTTATATATTTTCCACCAGTCTTTTAATATTGCACTTATATCGAAATTCAAATCCCCTATTTATTTTTTTTAAATAACTAAATATATTAAACTTTTCAGATATACGTCTAATTTAGCCATCTGTCTCTGATTACATCCCCGAATTAAGTTTTCTCATAAATCCTATATTATTTTGAATAAATTTAAAATTTTTAAATACAATTGTTGAATATTTTTATTAATTTCTGCAATTCCTCTAGAGTAACTAATTAGATACATGCATATAGTTAAGTATTTGATTAATAAGTTTAAATAAATTGAATAAACTGAGTAATTTATTTATTGGCTATAATACCTTTTGAGTCAAATTAAATATTTAACCAAACTAATCAAATTTATAAATCGGATAATAGATTTTACTTTAATAAATTTATTACTTTGGCCTAATCTTTTATTACTATTATTATTATATGCATAGAGTCGGAGAGCTAAAGGCGGTGCATTGATGAGCGCACCTTGGGTAACCCAAACCAAATCTTATCTTACATTATATGCCTATATATATATATATTATTTTATTTTAACTTTTTTTAAAAATCTAATTCTGGTCTCTAATTTTTTAATTTATATAATTTAATTCCAAATATTTTAAAATATTCAAATTTCAACCTGTAATTTATTTATAATTAATTTTTTTTTAATAATTATCAAACATAAGTATATAATTATAAAAAAAAAGCTATTAAAAAAACTAATGCGGCATTTTGGGAAAGAAACCCCAAACCTGCCCCAAACTTTCGGATTTCAATTTGTTTACCCTGATCAGCCAAAAAGTGTACCAAACTCGCCCCAACCTGGGCGAGTCCGGGGCGGGGCCACAGATGCCCCAACCCCATTTCCATCCCGAACGCCCCCACCGAGTAGGGCTTAAATATCTTCACGAAGGTAAGATTTGTGTGCCTCCTTAGAGAAAGGCTTATGTGTCTCCATGAAGGAGAGTTAGGTGCATGCATGGAATATGGTTTGTGTGCCACCACAGAGAAGGACTCAAGTGCCTGCACTAAGTAGGACTTGTATACTTCCACAAAGTAGAGCTTAGGTACCTGCTGGGAGGCAAGGCTTCGTGCTGAAGGAAGGTTTAAATTGGGAGCGGGTTAATATATTTTTTCGATTCGAGCAAGGAGGTTGTCAAAATTGAAAATGGGTTTCTTGGCTAGAGACTTGAAAAGGTCTTCATTTTGCGATCCCTATGCAAAAGCACATGTTAGTACACTAGAGATAGCAGAAGGGATCTCTAGAACCACAAAGTTAAAATATTGTAGATACTACCTCAGCAATTCTCCTTCATTTTGTTGTACGGAAGAAAGACTCATGATTGCCTTACGGTATCATTTACTATTGGTAAATTGGTTCGGGAACGGAGAATCGGATTATCCAAATGATTGGACTTGATCATATGGGTAATTGATTTAACCACCTTCAAGCCGAATGTTTGAGGGTTATTATAAACAAGCAACATTTGGTCCTAACAATATATTAGTGGAGAAAGGCAACATTCTGAAAGTAAGACAAGTGCTCTTGGAATCCGTGCTCCCATCATACTCTGGCAACTTAGGCTCCATCCAGCTAAAGAATGTGCCCTCCTGCTCCAATAGGGGGGATCCTAAGACATGTCTCTAAGAATGTAAAAGTCCCTGTTGAAGCATATTAATTTGCATCCTTC
>NW_011629940.1:0-1758 GCF_000512975.1 Sesamum indicum
TCCAAACTTTTGTCTTGGGATATTGATTATGACTCCAATTTTGAGGAAAAATTTCTAGGTTTGTTACGAGGTTTAGAATTTTGGAATCATCATCGTTCTTCCATCCTATAACATTTAGGTATTATTACATTTAAAATTCTTGTTTCGTGTTTATTACAAATTATCCTTAATTTTAGCGTAATATAGGTGTCATTACTGACAAGAAAAACATACGAGTAGTTTGTATAATTGATTACTTGAAAATACCCTAAAATAATTGATTATTCCCTACATTATAAATTATCATAGCTTAAAAATTGTAATAAATTAATATTATTTACCACCGATCAGATAAAATCGACGGTGAAATTTAATTATTGACCATGATTAATTAATATTTTTTATTTTACATTTGATCAAAATATTTGACATAGTTTTTAGTTATACCAAATGTTTTGGCATCACTTGCATAAACAACAGCTAATAACAATTGTGTAATCGTGGTTAATTAGCATTCCTCATGATTCATCACTTTTAATTATGATAAGTAATCATAATAAAATATTTTTAAATTATTAATTTAAATTAATTATTTATATTTTTAAAATATTTTATAAATAATACGAAAATGTGATAGGAGATGTATAATGTATGAAAATAGGCTTCAAATTCAGGCACTTGAATGGTCTTGAATAGCCTGCGTGCTGAACCAATCCGCTGTGCCTCGTTTGTTAGTTTCAATTGGGTTAAATATATCCAATTAAATATACTATCTTATAATTCACTTTAACCAAAGAGAATAGGCAGGAGAAATCGTACTTAAATGTTCTCTGTCTTCTTCACTTATCTTATTTTTTAGGCTAAATTCCTTTTTATTGTCTGTATTTTTCTAAATTAATTAAAAAAATTCTGTGATTTGAAAATAGGCAAAAAATTCCCTCGTATTTTATAAACCCCTGCAAAATATCTCATGCCATTAGGAATTGATGGAGCGTGCACTGCACGTGCAAGTGGTGGGGACTGTTTTGGCATCCTTGTATGATTTTTTTATTGCTATTATAACTAAAATGCCCCTATATAACTATATAATAGTTTTTGGACATTTTTTAGTTGCTTAAGTTTTTTAATGTTAAAATTTAAATTAAAATCATAATACAAAATTTAATTATCTTAACGAATATGGATTTTAATGAATTAAAAAAATTATACATTATTATTTTTATTTTAAAATTATTTAAAAATATACTTATATTAAATAAAAGTACCAAAAACATAAAATAATTACACTATATACTAAATTTTATTTTTCAAATTTAAATATGTACATGAATATAAATCTTAAATAGTCATAATTTATAAATTAATTTGAATTATTATTTAGGTTAAATATTTTATTAATTATATTATTTTTTATAAATAATATTTATATTTAAACTAGTATTATATATTTAAACAAAAAAAGGAAAAAAATTTGAGAAAAAATTGTCGCCGCGGCCCCCGCACAAGAGGGCAACGACGTTTGGACGACATCGTCGTCACCAGATCAGATTTGGACAACAACGACGTCGCTAGATTTGGGGGCCCTCTTTCTTTTGTCTGGGCTATGATAGATCAGATTTGGACGATGATGACGTCGTCAGATATGATTATCACTCTCTTTTCTTTGCCGATCGCCGTCCTCTTTCTTTTTTTCCCGTCACCCTCTTTATTTTTTCTGAGCAACGTCTCCAGATCAGATCTGGGCAACAACGATATTGCCAGATCTAGGGATTGTCTTTC
>NW_011629941.1:0-1757 GCF_000512975.1 Sesamum indicum
GCTAAAAGCCAAGGAAAATGTTTTCACCATGGTTCTTAATCGTGGCAAATAATTTTTTCATGGTAGAAAAGCTAATTTTTTCAATCAGTTTTGCTTAACCGTAATTAATAGTAGTCATTTACCATGGTTTTTAGCCATAGCCTTTAATATTGTAACCAATAGTAATTTTTTTCTAATATATGAATTTATGGAGGCTTAATTTTATTTTTAAAAGCATATTGAACCAGATCATGAATATAGAAAAAAGATAGTTGGACTATACGTTCTCTTTGAAAGGCAAAATGGTCATTAATTAGACCTAATGATTGAAACTGTTAATATTTTAAAAGTTGAAGGAATAAAATAGAACTTTAATATATTTAGGGATTGAAAATGCATTAGTGACAATATATGAGGACCAAAGCTGTAATTATCACATAGTGCATGCATTCTTGGACAAAAGCATGGGCCACCATGTTAACTGTTCTAGAGACCACACATAAATGCTAACTGGAGAGGGAGGTTGTAAGAGATGGAATCTCAACTAGTATAACCCTAATGCTCGACATTTAAATATTTTTGTCCTCAATATGAAGAATTTTAAAATTACAAGATAAAATTGCTAAAATAAACTCATACAAGACTCAAATTGCTAACCCCCATATTACAGGGTTAAAATTGTATCTTTTTGTATTTGTGCCAAGCAACATATGAGTAAGTTGTTCCTCTATGTATAGACTCCCTTTGTCCAGCTTACCATGCCTACAGAAGTTCAGAAAACTTGTCCTTCTTGAATAACAAGACAAGAACATGTTAAAAAAAGTATACAATCTTTATTTGTATTGAATACTTGCTGTCGGATTGCATCTATTTGAACCAAATATACATAAATACAAGGATTTCAGTTAGTGTCAACATCGTCATCATTGTAGTCAACGTAAGATTGGTCTATGTTATTGTCAATTTAGCAATGTGATTGGGTGGTCCAGCCACGGTGTTCCTCTCTAATAAAAACGAAGGTGCTTTCCTAATATGTCAGGTAATGGAGGTAGATCTGCAAAATAAAAGATGGAATGATCCATAGTGTTTGTATTTACAATCTCGTATTTCAGGAGAAGAAGATGAAACAATTAACAAAGAGGAAGTTGTTTGCAAATATTGCTTCAAGAACATGATCAATGAAGAAAATGTGTTGAAGGCAAAATGCAAATGCAAATTAACTCTAATACATGAAGAGTGTGCAAAAATATGGTCTGCAGAAAAAGGAAATAAGTGTACTGCCTGTGAAGAAGAGATCAGAAACATTCATGTGACTTTAGTAATGGCTACTTCTTTCCCTTCACAGACCGGTGTGGAAAAGTTCGACAAGCCTACTTCTGTTTCTACACGGTAATAAATAAGTTCTTGAATTAGTTAATTTTATTATCTCAATGTCTTGTGTACAAAATATCTCTGAGTTAGTAAAATATCTTCGATAAAAACACCGACACCATTGGATATCAATGTGGTGTTTGTTTCTTCAATATGGGCACCGATGAATTAGTTTCATAATCTAATATATTAACTAGATCAGTAAATTTGTACCGAAGGTAAGTTCCTAGTAAAACTAGTTTTGTGTAGCACATTGCCACAAATAGTTTAAAGTTGTACTAAATATCTCAAGTTCTTTTGCAGGTGTTGGAGTTGCTTATTTAACTTTTAACCTTTGATGGAGTACTATAATGAATAGAAAGTATAGAAAGAATAGCTTCTCAATTTATGATATATATATATATATA
>NW_011629942.1:0-1757 GCF_000512975.1 Sesamum indicum
GAGGAGTATTTGTAGTATGAATAGATTTGTAAGGAAATGTGTCTTCATGAAATTTGACGTCCCTAGATATAAGAACTGTTTTCCTGGAGAGATCATAGAGTTTATAGGCCTTTTAGCTTGGTGCATAACCAAGCATGATAAACTTAAAAGCTCGAACATCAAACTTGGACTTGTTGGGACTGACGTTGGAGGCAAAACAGAGACATCCAAAAACTCGCATATGAGCATAGGAAGGAGGCTTTCGATAGAGTAATTTATGGGGTGATTTCCAGACATAGACCGGGGATGGTGATCTATTGATGACGTATGTGGCTATAAGTCTGCCCAAAAACATCTAGGCAAGTGAGACTCAAACATGAGGGACCAAACCTGAAAAAGGTGTTCATGTTTCCGTACCACAACCCTATTCTGTTAGCGGGTGTAGACACATAAGTGTATAATTCCATGAGTTATGGAAAAGGATTGACAAGCATCACCAAGAACTTAGACCCTTTGTCTGTGCTAATAGTTTTAATTTTATTGAATTGAGATAGAACCTGTGAATGGAAGGAAGAAAGAATACATGTGGTTTGAGATTTATGCATCATAAGAAATATTCAAGTGGCTCTACAGAAATCATCCACTATAGTCAGTACAAAGTCACAACCAGATTGGGAGGGCTGTTTTAATGACTCTAGATATCAATATGCAAGAGAACATATATAGCAACCAAGTGCTTTGGCTTATTGCAAATGCTAGTCTTTGCATTTTAGGTAACAAACACGTTTGAGAAAAAGTCATCAATGAGCTATGATGATTCGTTCACTACGGGGTGAAGGGCCCTAGGTAGGTTGGTTTTCACTATTGTTGGACCGCTTTAAAATCCCTAGACATGCTAGTCTTTGCATTTTAGGTAACAAACACGTTTGTATACACTGAATTGTGTATACAATAGTGCAAGTCAATTGCATAAATGTGTTTTTTTACATCAGACAAAGCATATCCTAATCTCTTGTGAACAAGAGATGCAGTATTCATTATAGAAAAGCAAACCGAATTAAAGGAAATGCTAAGCCCGCATAATTGTGTTGTTGGAGAAAAAGAGTATTGACTATCTAAGATGTATAGCTTTCCTATTTTATTGTCTATTGTCAAGACGACTTTAGTCTTCAAGTCCTACAACAGGCACAAAGAGTCAAGAAATCTGAAAAAACATGCAAGGGCCTACAGAGTTGGCTGACAGAGAGTAAATTATGGTGCAAGTTGGGAAGGTATAGGACTTGAATGAGTGTGAGTGAGTCTGTGGAACTAAATAGAGCCACATTGAGTAATCTTATTTTTAGAAGATACTATGATCATACTTATCCTAAAATATGTATTTTCGTTAGTTAAATTTCTAGCAAAATTAATAAAAAATAAATCATGCTAAATTCATCGACGAGTTAAATAAAAATTTCTCACGTCTTTCTTGTGTTAAATTTCTAGCAAAATCAACAAAAAAGGAAATCATGCTAAAGTCATCAATGAGCTATGATGATTCGTTCACTACGGGGTGCAGGGCCTTACGTAGGTTGGTTTTCACTATTGTTGGGCCGCTTTTTAAAATCCATAGACATGCTTTTGTGTTATGGCTGGCGATTCTTGGTAGACTCTCTACTATGGATGAGCCTTGGTTGGCACATCTTAATAGTTCCTGCGTACTTTGTCCTGATGGTGCTGATGAGACCCATGATCATCTTTTTTTTTTCACTACACTTATTCGTGTGGCTACTTGAGGG
>NW_011629943.1:0-1744 GCF_000512975.1 Sesamum indicum
GGCCAAGGTAGTTCTATCTCTTCGATGGGGTTTCCTCTTCTCGTTGGGACTTGTGCCACGATTGGCTGATTCCATTAACTGCTTTTGTGACTAGCATTCACTGAGATCAAGGTGAGATGCCCTCCTTCTTGGGGTTGTTGGTGGACCAGGTGCCTCTAACCCTTGGTTTGAACCCGCTTATTCGGCATGACCGATCGGACAGGAGATGCCAGAGAGGCTGCATGCCATAACTCTTCTTCTGATTGTGCAGGAGCTGCCTTCTCCCTCTCAGGCTAAAGAGTAAAGATAGATAGCCCTTGCCCTATAATACATGTCACATTGGACTTGCTAGTATTCCTACGGGGCCTTAGTATTCCGAAGAGTCATCCTAATCCATGTTGCTAATGTTCCGGTCTTCAAACAAGAACTAGGGGGCTCGTTCGACCTGGCGCTGGTTAGACGTGAGGTCGAACATGTCCCGCTTCGCCCTATGGAAACTAACCTTAGTGTCCAAATATTGTCGCGGGGCGGTTAGAAAGAAGCTTTTTGAAGAAATAAAGGAAGAATGCGCTCCTATTGAATCAGCTTTTGGGAATAGAAGGGGAAGGGGAATATGCCAATGAACTTTAAGCAAGGGACAAAGCTGGGGAAGGCAAGGTTCTTTATCAATGATGCGGCATTACTCTTGGTCCAATTCCTTATTTTATATGCATACCCCTTCCTCTTATCTTAGTCACTTCCTCGGACATTAACTATGTCAGTAGCTCCCGCTCCAGTTTCGCCGCTTTCTACTAAGCTAAGGAAAGCTCAATTGCTAGAAGTTCGAAAGGAGGAGTAATAGGTTCTATGTAATTGAGCTCGACTGATAAGGAGAGGAGCGAAGGGTCATTCCCCCAGGGCATAACTAATTAGCGGATTCGATGCCTACTCTTTTTTGAATTTTCATAAAAAGAGTCCCCCTTCTTCACTTGCTTTCAGCTCTCCCCGTTGCTAAATGCTTGGTAAAAGTTCTTTACTATTGAGAAATTTCTCTCCTTACTCTAAGAAGTAAGCATCTAAACTCTCCTATCTCTTAGCAGTTGAGGACAAAAAAACGGGGTTTTTCTAAAGAATGAAATCAATAAATCGGAAGGAAATCGGCCTTTATACCAAACGAGTAAACGAGAAAATGGCACAAAGAAATTCCCGTCTAGGAAGGTTAGGTGTCGGCGTTGTGGAACTTATGTTTGATAGGCTAGGCTGCACATGAAGAAGCGAAATTGGTTTGGCTGTTTGTAGGAATCGAATCGGGCATTCAACTGAATGAAAAGGAACTGACACCCCTGACGAGACAGATGAAGCATCCAAACTTCAAGCTTGGGAAGAAGAAGTCTTAGCTGCAGTTACCGTTGAAGGAAAGGAAGGGCTTAGAGCATAGTCCTTCCGGAAGGATCCAAAGCAATCCCTTTCTTTCCTATGAGCAAGCTTTACTAGAATTGTAACTAATGTCCCTCCAGGAAATAGACTCCTTTTTTGAGAGCTTTCTTTCTGATTCTAGTTCGAGGAGAAAGGAAGAAGGAAGGGCTATTGAAAAAGGAAAGTCTCATCCAAAGGGTGCGAAAGACGGCTATTCCTCAGGCAAGAAGGGCTTCCTCTAGAGAAGATATGTCCGAACTTCTTTCCCCGATACCGGAGCAGCTAAAGGAAGTGAGACTGGACGAGGAAGGTGAATCAATAGGAATAGGCAGAGAATCCTCTTCCGGCCTATCCGCTCTTATCTCTTTCC
>NW_011629944.1:0-1739 GCF_000512975.1 Sesamum indicum
TACAATTCAATATTTAACACATGTCTCTATTATCTTCGAAATTTGATATAATTATAAATATTATTTAAAAAATTTGAAATAAGGATATAATTATTGATTGATGGTTGGTGTTGGTGATGGCAATGTATATTCATATTAATTTTGTTGGATTGGGTGTTTGTTACGCGTTGTTGGCAACCCCATTACTTCATACACACACCTAATTACTATACTTGTAAGATGATTTTATTGCTTTCAAAGTCCTTTATATATAAAAATTGAAATGTATCATTGAATAAATAGATACGATTGAATGATGATTGGACGACATCAACCATCATCCACGTCTCACGAATTTGTTACGTGTCGCAAATAGCAACTATCACTTATTATGATTAAATATGGTTGAAATTAATTTATTAATTAAATATATTTTTTAATTTATCACTCACTATTTTTCAACATGCAATTGAATAAAAACCTAACAGAGCTAACTCATTGCTAGACGGATATTAAAATTAGGGAGGCATTTTTGTAATATTTCAAACAACAAAGAAATATTTTTAATTATATCAAATTTTAGGGAAGATGGTTACAATTTGCCTTTTTTTTTAATATTTTTTTATTACATCTATTCCATTTAATGTATATATAACACATCTCATGTGTATTATTATTTTTAAATAATACAAAATAATTTAATTTTTGTATACGTGATGCGTGTATGTTAATGAAACAAAAATTTTATTTTGATATTTAGTATAAGACAAAACCAAAAAAAATATCGAAGTGTATATAAACTTCAAGAAATTTAATGAAGGGATAGTTACACTTCCCTCTCTAAAAAATTAGTGTAATTACACGTAGATTTTATATTATTTGAAAAGTATATCTAGCATTCATAAGATTTGCTTCAGTCTAACAAATAAATCCCCTCATTAGCCAAAACTTATTAAATTTGCTGATATTAACAAAAAAGTTGAATGAAAATTGATATTTACCCTTGATGAACTTAAAACTGACTTATTGCAGGTCAAACAAATTTTTCAGACTAAACTACTCTTATAACAATGAAAATATAGCTCCTTACATGCATTAATGTATGAACACGTATACGGGTAATTTGATCACAAAAATATTTATTTGACCCGCTATAGATCAGTAACAAGTCAATCGAGGATAAATATAGATTTTTTTTTTAATTTTTTTTTGTTAACATCTGCAAATTTGTGAATTTTGACTAATGAATGGACTTATTTGTTAGACGAAATAAAGTCTCAAGAGTGTTAGATATAATTTGCCAGATGAAAAAAAAGTTCGCGTATAAATACTCCAAATCTTAAAGAAGGAGAGTTAGGCTTTGTTTGGATTCCACTCTTCGCGTTTTTCGAGACAAGATAAAACACACCGAATGTTTATTTTTGTGTTTTTACACCTTATCTGTGTTTTTTCTGGTTTTCAACTTTGCATATATAATATAAAACAGACATGATTTGACAATAAACAGTAATTTTTGTCTCCTAAAAATACAACATTAAACATAAAATATTTATATATATACATATTTATATATATACATATTTATATATAAAAATATATAATTTGACAATAAGCAGTGATTTTTTTCTCCCAAATCCCAACATCAAACCTACACCACTTATTTTAAAATATTTTAAATTACCCAAAAACACAAATCCAAACATATCATCTATTTTCAACACACACTAACTTATCTCTATTTTTCTCTCTCTATTTTCAAA
>NW_011629945.1:0-1738 GCF_000512975.1 Sesamum indicum
GGACGCGTGAAGCTGAGGTATAATAGTCGTCCAACTAGGCGGCGATAAGGTTCTGGGTCATCAAGCACAACATCAGTATCAGAGCATAGTTTAATCCCAGGAGGTAATGGAGTAGCTGCACTCTTTCATTGCTGCAATCCACAATCAGAAATGATATCCAATATGTATTTTGACTAAGTAAGAGATGTGGCAAGCTCTTAATGAGCTATTTGAAGTCCCAAAAGATAGCGAGCAGTGCCCAAATCTTTAATAGTAAAAAGACTGTGAAGGTGAGTCTTAACTTGAGCAATGTGATCAAGAGAAGGTGCCATGATGAGTATATCATCAACGTATACCAATAATCCAACAAATCCAGATTCTAACCGTTTGAAGAACAAGAAGTGGTCATGTTCTGACTGCTGAAAACCAAAGGCTTCGAGTGAACTCCAAATTCCACTGACGCGAGCCTGTTTGAGCCCATATAAGGATTGTTGGAGAAGACAGGCATGACCGGGGGGAACCACGTATCCTTCAGGCGCTGTCATATAAAGTTCCTTATCAAGACGCCCATGGGAAAAGGCGTTATTAACATCTATTTGGTGAAGAGGCCAACCAAAAGCTAAAGTAATAGCCAAAAACAAGTGCACCGTTATTGTCTTTGCAACTGGGGAGAACCTGTCTGTGTAGTCGATTCCCTCCACTTGTGTGTATCCTTTTGCTACAAGTCGCGCTTTAAACCATTCTATGGAGCCATCCTCACGTAACTTGGTCTTGTACACCCACTTGCAACCGATGGGGTTCTTATCAGAAGGCAACGGAACCACCTTCCACGTCTGGTTCTGTTCTAATGCCTACAACTCTTGATTCATGGCTTCAATCTACTGAGGTATAGAAGAAGCCTCCTTGTAATTCCTTGGCTCCTGCAACATAGAAAGTGAAGCAACAAAGTCCACATATGCAGAGCTAAGGGCAGTAATGGTGGGAGTAGGAGAACTGGCAGTGAAGTGGCATACAAAGTCATCAAGCCACGAGGGCCTATGGTGAGTGCTAAGAGGCCTGCGAATAGGAGGAGGAGTAGGAGAAGGAGTACGTGCAATAGGAAGAGAGGAAGTCTCATTTGGCAATTTAGGACTTGGTGGAGTAACCTCATCAGTGTCGGCTGTTAAGGGAATTTGTGAGAGAGGAACAGGGGATGGCAAACGTTGATGTGCAGGAAAAGGAAATATGTGCTCATAGAACTGTACGTTCCTGGAGACGAAAATAGAACGAGACTCAAGATCAAAGACTCTATAAGCTTTCTGACCAATAGGATAGCCAAGGAATATACATTTAGATGAACCGAGATCAAATTTTGAAGGATGAGTATCAGGTTTCATCGCAAAACATAAGCAACCTATGGTACGTAGGTGTGAGTAAGATGGGACCTTGTGATATAGAACCTCATATGGAGATTTCCATCCCAAAACATGTGTGGGAAATCGATTGATTAGATAAGTAGTTGCCAAAATTGCATCCCCCCAGAAATAACGAGGAAGAGACCCTTGAAACATAATGGAACGGGCAACCTCAAGCAAGGACCTATGCTTGCATTCTACCAATCCGTTTTGTTGTGGAGTGTAGGCGCAACTAGTTGGTGAACAATTCCAAAGCCAAGGAGAAAAGTTTGGAAGGAAGAACTAAGAAACTCGCTGCCATTATCAGTGCGAATTGACTGAATTTTCTTACTGAATTGAGTGAGGATTAGTTTGCAGAAATTTTG
>NW_011629946.1:0-1736 GCF_000512975.1 Sesamum indicum
ATTTCGTCAGCTCTTATTCCTATTCCTCTAGAAAGTCTCTTCTTCCTCTGAGGCTAACTCCAAGACTAATGTTTATATTTCTGCTTCATTCACTTCCTGAACAGTTTTTGTGCCGGGGAAGGTAACGAAGTTGGCAGTTCATAACCATTTCTCGTTAGAAGAAAGATTCCTACGACCACTATACATGTGATTGGACTAGTTAATTATGTTCATAAAGAAGTAGCCCTTCCTTAAGCGTCCGTTCACCTCAGGCAATGAATAAGGATTCCCTTGCTTCTCCGACAGGGTTTGTGTGAAATGAGCAGCTTAGTAGGGAAAAGAAAATTCCGTATCTCAACTCAATAGGTCGACCCGAGTCATCGCTATATGGTATGAGGAGTATGATAGCGCGAATAGCACAAGGAGGAAAGAGGGGAGTTGACATTGACTTTTTGAGTTTTCTATGATTTCCACAGTACTCCAACTACTACTACTAAAAGAGAGATGAACGTTCAGAATTTTGAAATGAATGCTCATAACTTCAAAGGAAAGAGCAAGGGGTTCCGCGGCCTAATTACACAAGTCTAGTTATAAAACTAAAGAAAAAGAAGGGAACGAAAGCGCTATTCGTGGACTGAGCAAGAGAGAGATAGAGTTGATTAAAGCCATACAGATCGATTCGATAAGAGCTAAAACGGAAAGGAAGATTTCATTAATACATATGTCGCACATACTGATTGAGCATAGCGAGCTGAAGGCCTAATTGCTCCTATTCGATCGTTTACTAAAGAGAAATTCCCGATAAACGAAAGGCATGGGACCGCCTATTTGACAGCTTTAACGGGGCTTCTTCCTAAATATCAATTACCAATAGATTTCAGACTGATGCAAGGCTTGAATAGACAGGAAGAGATGTCTAAAGGAAGATTGCATATTTATATTCAAAGAAAGCCCTTTCTTTTGAGTATGTTTAGTGAGCCTATAAATAGGTATAGGTATAGGGAGACCCTACAGAGCCCCTCCCAATTTAGACATGAAAATAGGCCATTCCGGACCTTTTCCTCATAGAACGAGAAGACCGATGCCACTATCGCCTCTTGCCTTTGCTTTAATAGTTTCTATTCGACTGGAAGGGAAAGGCACCTTGACTTTGAAAACTCAAAGTGCAAGCTAACTAATGGCAAGGGCCGGAGATAGAGAGTGATGAAGGGGGAATTGCATTGTATTCTTTCAGCCTATTCTAACATTTGAGTTCATTCTCGATAGCCAGATAGTGAAGTTCGAAGGGGAAGGAAGACTAAACCTAGTGCCGAGCTAAAGGCTAGAGGAAGAAGCTAAGAGTCACCAATACGAATGACTACTTGTGAAGTACCATGGAATTGGGAAGAATTCTTACGAATTTCGTTATTCTCTTGATTCTTCTAGCTAACCTATCAAAGCTTATGTTTTCCCCGCTACGCCCCTTTCATCGATATTGGCTTTAGACCGCTTTTCGGATCTAGAAAGAGGGAGATGAGTTGAATAAGATAAGGAAATTCAATTGTTGAATAGAGCTCTTTTCTTTTAATTGATATTGGCATCTCGCCCTAGAAAAACAGCTTGAATAAAGTTTAGTATACCACGTAAGAAAAAAGAGGTGAAGTTTACCTGGCATTGAAAAGGGAACTCTTGAGAATTCATCTGCTAACAGAATCACTGACGTCCCTATAGTTCTTGCTTGTACTGTAGTTTTTACTCTCTTTATTCAATCCGGACAA
>NW_011629947.1:0-1727 GCF_000512975.1 Sesamum indicum
GACTTTTAGAGAGGCGAAGGCTGAACATCCCGCTAACCATTTGAATCAATCCTGTGATTTACAAAGAAAACAAAAAAAAAAACCAACAGTTACTAACCCAATTTCCTGAGCACAACATGATAAACAGCGTACGACTTGTTCTTCATGTTAGAAAAAGAACAACGAAAAAAGAAAAAAAGACAAAAAAAATCAACTTAGAATTGATGATCCAGTCTACCTTTACAACAAGTTTTTTCTGGTTATCCAAACAAGAAAATGGGCCGGCAGCCAAAACACCATCAGGAAAGCTGCAAATTCGGGCTTAATGTTTAAGCTGAATTGGCCTTACTAGGCGGCTTCTTCCTTTTGTTGCTACTGCTTTTGTTACTGTTCGCGTTCTTGCTCGCCCCGCAAACTATTGTAAACTCAATCCCGTAAGCGTTTCCGAAACAAGAAAACAGGCCCGCGTCAGCCGGATTCCTCCTGGAACGGCCACTAGTGACGATGGACATCTCTGATTCGTTGCCGTCACGGTCTCGTCGAGATCTCTCTTTGCTGGCAACTCTGTACCCTTTAGCTTTCGCTTCTTCAATTGTCAGCTCCTCCAGGATTGAGCTGCCTGTTTCCTGATGATCACCCTGTAATTTAGCTTCTTTCGGGTTTGAAGCTGCCGGGTAAGTCAGATCCGGGGGCGGCTGAAGTTTCTTGGCCACCTCCGCCGCCACGATGGAAGCTGACGGCCCGATGTCGGAGCATAATTCCGAGCCGTACTCGATGGAGCCATTGCACAATGATCCATTCACCATTGAGCCATTGTATATAGATCCAGCTTTTACAGGGAAGTCCTCGTTTACCTCTGAGCCAGCGCTCAGTGATCGCCAGAGCTGGATTTTCGCGTTCAGTTCCCTTTTCTCATCTGACAGTTGCTCGTCTTTCTGGAGGGTATCATCATCAGGGTTTGTGTTCTTCTCATCTGAATCCTGGACATTGTTCTTGGCATGCTTCCTGGCCGCGTAGTTCTTCAGCGGCATGCTTCTCATCGTGCTGTCCAGGAGCGAGATCCCCATGTTGAGTATCCCCTGGGGGGTGCCTGACGGGCGACGCACCTGGAGGGCGACAAACCGCGTGTTCTTAGTGTTGGTTTGCAGGGTTCGGATCAATGGCGTGATGAGATCGCTGATGAGCACGCGTACCATACCCACCAGGACGTCCCGGAACCAGGAGACCGTGTAGATTTCGACGGTCACGGTGGCGGTTTCGGAGTGGAGCAGCTCGTTGGTGAGACGGAAGACGAACTTGTCGTTCCACATGGGGTTCTTGTTGCCCTGTTGGTCGGTTCGGGTGGTGTGCTTCTTGTTGGGGTTTATCCATGCCATTGCGTATGTCTGCATTGATTTAGAAATTGGAGCCAGGTCCTGAGCAGATATCAGACTAATCTCGAGGAGATAGAAAGAGGCCGCCGACGACGACGACTGAGTGTGGGAGGAGACGCAGGATTCGGTCACGGTGGAGGAGGGCGTCGGGTTTGGGATCGGTTGATCCATCCCCCGTCCGTGACACCGATGGGATTACCACAAAATGAAGTCGAGAGATGGGGCGCCGAGAGAAAGAAAGAGCGCAGTTGTTTTGTTGATGATGATGCATGGTTGCAAGTTATGGAGAGGGGGTAAGTTTTTGTTGTTGATGATGTTTCTAGACCATTGCTTCTCAATCTTGATTATTTTCCATAATTGATTGGCCTCCATTTA
>NW_011629948.1:0-1726 GCF_000512975.1 Sesamum indicum
GAGAGCTTCAAGCCCGATTTCTGGTGGCGCATCCCCCACACAAGCACCGCCCGACGAAGGGGGGACGGGGAAAGCTACAGGCCGAAAAGCTTCGACCCTTCTTTCTAAATGGGGGTGCCCGGGGCACCTCATCTTCTCATTTCGTCGTTGCTCATTCCCGTTAGGCCGAAGTGTTTGGCCTTTCCTTCTCCGCGCCCGCTCACGCTTCGCTGACCTATCGCGTGGTAAAAAGAAGAAAGTACGAAAGAATAGTAAACGGAGCACACCGCAGAAAGATTCTAAATATGATAAGTCCCCCTTGGATTCGAGAAGAAGGAAATGAAGAACGGGAACGAAACGAAATAGGGCGTTTCTAGCTCTAGTTTCGGATGAGCTTCTCCCAATTATGTCTGGTAATAGAATAGGACGGCTTGCTCTGACCAAGACTCTACTTTTTGCTCTGTCTGTGGAGCGTATGAATTTCCTTGAATGTAGATAGACCAAAAGAGCGAATGAAGGGATAGGAATAGGAATTATAGTACCATTGGAAAAAGGGGCACCTGTGGGAACATCTCTACTGACGAACCATTTCAATAGTACGGGTGCTGCCGTGCCACGAGGCACGACCATGGAAGTAATTAAAAAGAAAAAGTTATGTAGTTGGACCATCTGTTCTATCCGTTAGAGTTTTGCTTCTCTAGAGAAGATGAGAGGCTAAAAATGAAAGTGTTCACAACACATACCGAAAGGATACGAATTAAGCCGACCATTAATGACTAGTTCGAACACCAGGAGTGGTCTGATCCCTTATCAGAAATCTCTCTCCCAGCTATTGGAGAAGTTTGAAGAAGTCACTTTCTTTCATCTCAGTCGTGAGAAGAAGAAGTTTGCAGATGCTCTGCCCACTTTAGCCTCAATGACTAAGATGTGGGGTTGACTTGCAACCGCTGCAAATTGAAGCAAGAGATAGCCCAGCTTATTGCTTAAATATAGAAGAGGAGCCTGATGGGAGACCGTGGTACCATGACATGTTGCAGTATATCAAGACTCGGGAATATCCTCCAGGGGCAACAGAAAAGGAGAACAATTCGGAGGCTATCCATGGGGTTCTTCCGTAGTGGATAAATCCTATCTAAACGAAGTCATGATGGAACACTCCTCAGATGCAGGAAATGCCCACAAGTGCCAAATGAATGCGGATAAGATCAATGCTCCTACAGCTCCCTTGTCCCTTGCAAAATAGGGTTGCCCCATGGCCCTTCTCTATGTGGGGAATGGATGGCCCTATCTCCCCCTCCAATGGGCATCGTTTTCTTATTTTTGCAATTTCTTATTTAACGAAATGGGTGGAAGCGGTCTCTTACTCAAGTCTTACTAAGAAGGTGATGCAGAAGTTCTTGAATAAGGAAAGGATTTGCCGTTATGGCCTGCCAGAAAGGATCATCACGGATAATGCTAATGCTCAAAATTTGAACAGTGCAAGGATATCTTTGCAGGCAGCTGAAGATCCGGCATCCTAATTCTGCACCTTACAGGCCACAACAAATGAATGGGGCAGTTGAGGCAGAAAAGAAAAAGATCAAGAACAAGAATATTCTTTTAGAAATAGCAATTACATACAGGGACTGGCATGAAATGCTCCCATTCGCTCTCCATGCTTATCGTACGTCAGTAAGAACTTCAACCGGGGCAACCCCGTACTCAATAGTGTATGGAATGGAGGCGGTCTTACCATTAGAAATGAAAT
>NW_011629949.1:0-1724 GCF_000512975.1 Sesamum indicum
TCCCTAATTAACAGACAACCTTGGGAACGTCCACAAGATTTAATCTATTAACAACATTAAGAATTAGAAAGACCTAATTCTAATCAACAAACTCCTACGAGGATAATTCATTTAAACTAGATCATGCATTCCCCATAACATAACTAATTATTATGACATAATTAATCATGCTACATTGCTACTAAGCATTGAACTAAATAAATAATTACACAGATTTATAAAGTCCAATTAGCTAAGCAAACCTTCATGATAATGAACAATTGGCCATAACATTCAAAAATTAGACGTTTGTAATTAAAGCACAGAGAATAGCATGAATATTCATTTAACAAGTGTAGAGCGCAGATTAAATCTTACAACATAATGCGAATCAAGCAATCACCATACCTTAACCAGAAAATAAAAAATTTAGCCGGATATGTTAATGGAAGAACATACTAAAAAGTAGAATTCCATTAACGGTTATAAAATAAAAGAGAAAACGATGAAGAAAGAATTCTATAGAGTTCTAATCAATAACTGACTCCTTCGAATGAAGAGACTCCCCCTAGTTATAATCAAAGTCTCCTACGAATCTAGACGTAGAAAGGGGAGGGGGGATAAATACATGATTAACTTTAAAAAGGTAAATAAATCACACGAGATATGCTTTAATGAATCCTTTCTAAACCTAAACACTTCATTCTTTTTTTTTTTTTTGCGGAAATTACTCGTTTTTCTCCTTCACCCGAGTTGACCACTCCACTGAGCGTGGGCACGCTCAGTCAATTCTGCAGATATTTCTTTGTAATCTCCTTTTTCCTTTTTGATGCCTTCAATTTCGATTTTAGCCTGATTTTTAACCATCTTTGCCTCATATTTTCCCTTTTTGCTGAATTTGCAATAAAATCACATAATTAGGGATGTTTTGGCTTAAAAAAGAAGATTAAATTGCTATAAAATTGTGACAATTGCGGAGTTATCAAATATCCCCACACTTAGCTATTTCCTTGTCCTCAAGTAAAATCAAGATGCATTCAAAAATTCCCTTCAAATTTTAAACTACTGAAGGCAATTTGTAATCATGTGCAAAGTAAATGACATACTTTATGAAGGAGATAGTTCAACATGTATCAAACAAGTTTTCACGTGATGACCATTATCAAAACCAATCGCATAAAACTAGTGAACTATTTTCTCTCCGCTTTCTTTCTCTCAAGTGTATATATGGCTCAAGTGTATCTCTCGACACTTACTACGACAATGCTTCATCATAGGCTTGCCTATACACCACATCTCCACCAGTTTTGAAATATGCACATATATGGATCAAAAGGTCTTTAATGTTGGTTGTAATGGGGCTTTGGTTTGGGGTAGGATAAAAGGACAACGAGGTTAAATTCCAAGAAACTAATTAGAGCACCAAAAAAAATTTGAGTGAACAATAATTCGAAGCTCTCAAATTTTACTCATCTCCCTTAAAGATCTTTCGACAATTTCTTGAACTATGCCTTTCTTATTCCTTTTGGAAAGTTCATACATTTTTTTTCTTCTTTTTTTTTCTTTTTTTTTTCTCTTTTTTTTTGGTGGCAAGAAAATTGCTTTCTTTTTTCTCTTTTTCTCTTTTTGCCACTTGGGTTTTCCTTTCCTTTTCTTTTCTTTTTTTCCTTTTATTTTCTTTTTTCTCCTCTCCATTTTTTTGTGATAGGCATAGACCAAGAAAATTGATGTCGGCTCCCACAAAG
>NW_011629950.1:0-1718 GCF_000512975.1 Sesamum indicum
TAACGGTGAAAGTTTGGGTTTCTCCAATGGCTGAGAATGTGAGAACAGATGGTTCTACTGTAACACTGATCAAGGCTGGCATGTACAAGCTGGCCTTGTAGGTTGAGTTTGCTGCACCGACATTGGTCACTGTACGGGTGAAGGTGCCCGTAATTGGCTGGCCGTCTTCAACGTACAGGGAGAATGATGGGTAGTTAAGATCCCAGGCTCGTCCAGGTGTTGTGCTGGCACAAGTGCTGTTGTCTCCTGTGACTAGCCTGAGAGTGGAAGTGTTGTAGCCCTGTTTGCAGAGGAAGTTTATGTAATCTGTTTCGGATGCATCGAATACTAGCCCAGGGTCCCTTGCAGCAGTTGGATTGATTTGACCAGAACCATAAGCGAATTCAAGATCTTCGTGTTTCCTCGGGTCCATGACATAAGCTGATCATCAAGAAATAAACCGTCATGTGAAAGCGAATAACCAGCAATTCTAGATGACATTATGAGAACATTGCAGGGCTAAATGATAGGAACTTATGTTTTTACCTGTAGTCATGAGGGCTGATTTAATGGCAGCAGGAGACCAGTTCGGGTGAAGAGATTTGACAAAGGCAGCAGCACCACTGGCATGAGGACAAGACATGGACGTGCCTGAAATGATGTTGAAGAGTGTGCTCCTTTCGTCATCATAGTAGACAGAGGACGGTGACAATGGGGACCAGCCAGCAAGAATATCCACACCAGGGGCTGTGATATCAGGCTGATATTTGGTGTACAAAACAGTTAGGCATGAATAGCTAGAGCTACAAATAGATTTCCTGATGAAGAAATATTTTGGTGATCACCTTGAGAATGTCTGGGGATATGGGACTTGGTCCTCTGGAAGAAAACGAAACGACAATTGGAGCCATGGCGTCTTTCCATTCATCGCTGTAAAAAATGGTTGCCGTGGGATTTCTGGAAAGAAAATGTCCCATGTAAGTTATAAACTTATTAAAGAGACTTGCAAGATGAACTAGTGCAGAGAAAATAAAGGGTGTGGAAGCACCCACTCTGTGCTTCTGATGTATTCCAGGACACTTTTTCCGTCTTCAGGGCTGATCAATGTTGCTGGTAGTGGCCAACTGAAGGCAACATCAGGATTCTCGACAAGCACATCCGCCATGATGGTGCCAACACCATTAGCAAGCAGAATTCCCGAACCATCCCATAAGGCCTCACAGAAAACAATTTTTCCAGCCACTATGTCAGCATTCATAGCACCAGTTATACAATATTTGGCAATATCTGGACTGGAGCCAATGGTATAGTTTGCGGCATCTCCTCCCCATATTAACGGATATGAAGTCCCATTGAGATCAAAGGTGTTGATGGTGATTCCCTTCATTTATTCAGTTCAAATTTGTTAGAAACAGAAGATGATATTGTTTAGCTTCAGGCGAAATCTTTTAACTTACAGTGAACATTTGACCATTTCCAAGTTGCATTCTTGCGACAAACTTTCTGTCGATGGTGCTGGCAGCAACTGTCAGGGACCAAGGTGCATAGTTGGAAACAGTTACAGGGAAAGGACCAGAGTTCCCTGCTGAATTTGAGGTCAAAATTCCGTTCCTCATGGCGTGGAAAGATCCGATGGCAATAGGGTCATCAAAATAATCATCAGGCCAATCCGATCCCAAGGAAACTGAGATGATATCAACTCCATCCGCAATTGCATCATCAAAGGCTTTAAGGATGTC
>NW_011629951.1:0-1710 GCF_000512975.1 Sesamum indicum
ATTTGCAAAACTGTTTCTATGGCGAGATCCTTGGAGTGTTGGGAACACCTCCAAGATGTTTCAGAGGTAGATGGTTCCATTTGGGTAGGAAACACCTATGATCTTCAGAGTCTGCCAGTGCAGTGCTGAGACTGTAGTTTCAGAATATTGCGAGGGCAGTTGCTCATCGATGGATGATCGGATGGGGCTGAAACTCAAGGGTTATGATGTAGAATTCGTAGGCTACGCTACGGTTCAAGCGGCATGTGATTTGGACGTCAGTTGAGGGAGATGCGGAAAAGGTGCGCTCCTCAATCCCTTTCAATGTTTACTGCTGGAAATAGGAAAAACTTTCTTAATCCTATTATAAGGGGGGTATGATGCGGTGAGCTCCAACCGGCCCTCCCAGTGCATGACGGCAGTGGCGGTAGGCAACATCGGTACTAAATGAGAATCTCTTTGGGGCATGTTGGGGCCTCGAAGAGCCGGCTCTAGGCATCTCAAAGGAGTGTTTAGAGTCCCCGAAAGGCATGGGAACCAGACGGGCAGAGTAGGGCCAGTACGGCCTGCGTTGGGCACAAAAGCTGGCCGAGAGGTTCCATGTAACGCGCAAGGTTGCTTCACGGGCTGCGAGATATCAGGGGCAACACCTCTCGTGCGATTGGGTGATTGAGGCAAGCACTCCAAGACCTCGTGATCCAACTCATGACACGTGCTATCGGGTTGTAGCCGTCCATGGCGATCCGTTGGCTAAGATGAGCGGTCGTGGGGCGACACCGCACTGTGGGAAAATTATGTAGCCACGCCGAAGGGCAAAAATGGCATGTCGGGCGTGCTATTCGTTTTGATCAAGGCAGGATGTCGGCATATCATGTGGGCCTCGGACATAAGGTGCGGTCCTACTCGGGCGAGGCATAGAAGACGAACACGATGAAGGCGTGCGCCGAGGATGCCCCGAGTGTGCGTTGGACATGAGATGGGCGTTGTGGGCGCATGCGGAGCGCCGTAATGCCGAGTTAGAGCGAGGATGCTCCTTGCCATCGAGGGATGCGTCAGCGGGTTCCGAGATTGTGGGCGAGACACATGGTGGCAGACTAGCTAGTCGGGGCCGGCCACTAAGAGAAGCTAAGGCGTGCGTGCCGAGACCCTCGGCGAACATGGGCATTTTGGATAGGCGAGCGCAAGGGCACGCGGTGCCGCGTAGGGATGCGTTCAGATGTCGTGCTAGCGAGCTTCAGTGTTGAAGGCACGCGACGGACAGTCGGTCAACTCTGAGATGTGCGAAGGCTGGTCGAAGGTTGGGTGAAACCTGAGATGCCGGATGGGCGAAAAATATATTCCGCTGTGAGACAAAAGAGTCCGCCCGTGACAGTTGGTATCAGAGCCCGGATAATCCCAGGCTCTCTGCTCTCCTTCAAGAGTTGTGCCCAGTTGAAGATCTGGATTGGCACACGAGCTCTACGTCAGGTAGAGGTAGTTTGGTTGAGACCGTCAGTTGAGACAAGATCAGACCGGATTACGGCACAGATGTGTGGCTTTGTTATCTTGGGCTTTAAAATACTTCAGCGAGCTGATTGTGAGACGGTATGGTTTTGGGGGATGTCTGCCATAGAGATTATGTTGGGTAGAGTCCTTTTGCGCGAGTTTGGGCTGCTTCAGTGAGCAAGCGGCTACGGTCCAACTTCGATGTTATTGGTTGGCAGTTGGGTTAGCGTCGCAGATATGTTGAGC
>NW_011629952.1:0-1707 GCF_000512975.1 Sesamum indicum
AAATATGAATCCAAATAGTCACTGCAATTAACAAAGAAAATCAAATATATATTTTTGTAAATCCAAATAATCACTAGCATCAATTATATATTATTTTGTTGACAATGTATATAACATATATATATACTCTATAGAACAAAAGATGCAATATGCAATGTTAAAAATAAAAGCAAATAAAAATGGTTAAAATGTGAAGTGATTTGTTGCAAACATTAAGGATGTCCTGTTAGCCAAATAAGTAAATAATATCCTTTGCTCATCCATATTTTATCAGAAGTGAGATCACATATTTTCTTTACTGAGAAGTTTGTTGATAATTCTAATTAATCAACAGTAGTCACTGAATGTTATTAAATTTGAAATGAGTATATAGTCAAAACACAACAGCTTATTTCATAGTCTCAAAACATACAAGTCTAATTAGGTAACAAACAAATCGCACGAAACACACGAGTAATTATTCATTCAAAAGATTAAAGTGCAATATTTAGGGAGTTCTGCGGAAGGAACAGAATGAACTGCGCCCAGCATTTTATTCAAGCAACAAGATCTTCATGCATCAGACATCCTCAGTAATCTTTTTGAACCTTTCTGTGATGTGCCTGCACAGATATTTAATAGTCGTTAGTTCTTATCAAAACAAAGTTTCCGAAGTGTGTGGGAGTAGGTGTGGCGCTGACATGTATGGTTTCATGACACCTTTCCGTTTAATACAAAAAATGACGCATGCGGCCGTTAGCTAAGGCATTTACAGTTTTGCTCTTATCAGTTATAATATTGTCGCTTTTGGTTCATAAGTTTAAAAAAGTAACATTTTATCTAATCTAGTTGACGGTCACGTGGCCTATTCGGTTAAATATCTAATAAAAAGATGTCATGAGACCAAAAGTGTTAATTTTTTAAAATAGTTTTAGGACCAAAATTGAGAATCTCTTAGTTAATAGGATTAAAAGTGTAAAGACCCTAAATTACCAGATGGAAAATGCTATTTCCCTCTGAATACTGGAAGTAAGGATATATTTCTCAAAATGGGACACAATTAGCATTCAACAAGGGACTCAAGGAATAAGTACATGAAAGTTTTACTTACCTGTCGAGATAGAACCGAGGGTGAGTATCATTCCTCAAGGGGAAAAATGGAGAGCTTGAATCCACCGGCCTTGCCGTTTTGCTCTTGCTTCTTTTTTGCCTCTACGATTTTCTTGGCAGAGGCAGACGCAAATTTTGTATGGTACAAGTCCAAAACTTGGAAGTTTTCGATATCTGCCAACCCAATTGGAACTTCATTAAGTTCCTCACAATTTTGCAGCTCAAGACGTCTAAGTTGAGGGAAATGATGAGCTGAAGCTATCCAAAAAACTAGATCAGTTCTCCCGATGTGCAAGACTTCAAGATGGCGAAAACCTCCATCCGCTGCCTCCCAGCGCTTCCCCATGAATGAATTATCTTTCAGCTTGAGCACCTCTAAATTCTCCAGCAGTCCTAGAATTGACATATTACTCCAATCAAGAAAAGTATCAGCTAATGTCAGGCTCTTGAGTTTCTTTGGGAATTTGTATGGTGGAGGAAGACCACGCAATTGGCCTTCCGAAGGTGGACTAGGAAATACATCATTGAGTAGCTTTAACTTTTCAACATTTTCCAATTTCCCCAGACTATCAAATGATCCACTCTTGCCGTCTATAAGCAAGGCTAGTCGCCCACGAA
>NW_011629953.1:0-1705 GCF_000512975.1 Sesamum indicum
ATTTACCTTATTTGAATGTTGGTGATATTAATTGTTTATAGATTTTTTTATTAATTATCATATTCAATATATAATATCTCAGTGATGTAAAACTTAATATAACAAAATATTATATAACAATTAATGAACAAGATATTATATAACAATTAAAATATTAAATTATTTATTTAATATATTAATAAAATTAGTTACTAGGTTATAAAACTTAACATTATTTTAACTAATAACAAAATTTTTATTATAGGGGCAATTAGTTACGAGGTTACGAATTTAACTTAACAAATTATCACGCTTGAATGTTAAAAATTAAAGGATAAATTTTTAATTGTTATTTGAAACTAAATTTTTATGCCCAAAAGGTAGAGAGGTTGCCATAGTTATTTATAAAGATTATTTTTTATTTTTGTATAAATAATTTTCATTTTCTAAAATTAAAAGATTATTTTATCAAAAGTACAATCTATGTCAAAATAATATTTATGGGATTGCATAATATGACGCCATAGATTTTTTTTTTGTTATTTTATTTATTTTTTTATTGAATTTGTGTATAATTTGAACATCTTATAAAATTAGTTAGTATGTTATAAATTTAAATTAAATAATTATCATACTTGTATAAATTGTTTTAAATTTTTATAATTAGAAGATTAATTTTTTATTTTTATTACCAAAAGGTAGGGTTGTCATATTTATTGGATTGAATAATAGTTATATTTGTTCAATGTTTTTTTATTACCCCTCTGAAATTATTGTTAATGTATTCGCACTTGTATATTTTTAGAGAAGATTAATTTTTTATTCTATATAAACTATTACTACCAAAAGTTAGAGGGTCAAAGCAATATTTATGGGAATTTATAATATCATCCCTAACATTTTTTATAATTTATGTAATTAATTTAAATTATATTATTTTTTTTTTAAATTGCACTTCTATATTGCAAGTATTAGTATATATATATAAAGTACTTACTAGGTTATACATTTATATTTTGTGTATTGTTTATATTTTAAATAATTTATTGAATCTGTATATAATAAAAATTTATATTAATTCATTGCATGGATTAGAAGATTAATTTTAATTTTTATTTAGGATAAAGTGAATATATGATTACACTTAAATTTAATTATATTATTATTGAATCATACATAATTCACACCTCTGAAATATTAAATTATTTATTTAATATATTAAAATTAGTTACTATGTTATAAATTTCATTAAAAGTTTATCACGCTTGTATAATTTCATCTAGAGAGGGTGTCAAAGTAATTACTTATGTAAACTAATAATATGATTTCATATATTTTTTTATAATTTTATTGAATTCGTTTATAGAATATTAAATTATTCATTTAATTTTTTAATAAAATTAGTTACTTACACTACAAGTAACTAATTTTTATTTTCAAAAGGTAGAGGGGAGACAATATTTATGAGAAAGTATTATTTATACTAATTTATTTTATTAACTTTTCTTATTGATCTTTGTATAATTTGCACCTCTTAATACCTAAAATGGTAAATTATTCAATCAAATTATTAATTTAAAATTGAAATATTACTTTTTTATTTTTAAATTTTTATTAATAAAAGTTAGAGGGGCATCAAAACATTCATTATGAAAATGAATATATCAAAACTATATTTTATATATCAATAAAATGAGTTATTAGGTTCTAAATATAATTAAAATAT
>NW_011629954.1:0-1699 GCF_000512975.1 Sesamum indicum
TTAAAATAAGTGGTGTAGGTTTGATGTTGGGATTTGAGAGACAAAAATCACTGTTCATTGTCAAATTATATCTCTTTTATATATATTTATATATATAAATATGTATATATATAAATATAATATGTTTAATGTTGTATTTTTTGGAGACAAAAATCACTGTTTATTGTAAAATCATATTTGATTTATATTATATATAAATGTATAGATATTATATATAGAAAGTTGAAAAGAAAAAAAATACAAAAATAAGATGTAAAAATACAAAAATAAATATTAAGTGTGTTTTATCTTATCTCGAAAAATACAAAAATATGAATCTAAACATTGCCAACTGGTCTTGTATTTTTCATGGGTGATTGTGCTATCTCATGGTGTTTAAAAAAGCAACCCACAATGACTCTGTCAACTTGTGAGTTTGAGTATGTGGCTGCAACTTTTTGAACTTGCCATGTTGTTTGGTTTTAGAAAATTATTGAAAGAGCTTCACTTATCTCAAGAAAAGACGACAGAGATTTGCATTGACAAAAAAATCGGCACAAGCACTTGCTAAGAATCCGATGGTCCATGACCGAAGCAAGCACATAGATACAAGATATCATAATGATGAGGGATAAAATATTAAAAGACCAATATGCCCCTCACTAAGGGTAGAAACATAATTTCGACCCCATTGGTAGATATCCTACTGGCACAAAAGGCAACAAAGAGATTTTAGGCTCAGTTTGTGGATTGGATCGCGGACTTGATTAGGGGCATCATCCGCGCGTTTTTCCTAATTTAACTGCCTTGTAAAAAGGCCACATCAATGCGATCATGACACGTGGCTGCCTATCATAGCCGGCCCCAATTACATATATAAACGAATATTCTGACCAAAGGAGGTAATTTTTGATCTTCCATAGTCTTTGTGTTTGCCATTATATTTCGACCAGAACACTAACTTGAGTGTTGGAGTGTCTTCGTTGGGTAACATCCCGACTAGCTTGACATGTTTTCTGATCCTCAGGTTCATTCAAATCGGGCTCAGGCAAATGGAGTACCATCATCAGCATACCATCGAAATTTGGCCCGATCACATTATATTAGAGAATGCATTGGCAATAATGTGGTGGAGCTCAAATATTTGAAGACCCGAGATCAAATTGCAAATATTTTCACGAAGCCGTTAAAGGTTGAAGATTTCCAAAGATTGAGAGCATGTCTTGGTGTAAAACAGGAAATTTCAAATTGAGGGGGCTTGTTGTTAGTGTAATTTGGTATTTCTAATAGGTATGGTCAGCATTCATAGTTAATATATTTTGGTAATTATATCAGGCCAAACTTAATATTGACATAAACTTATGAGATAATTATTAAGCTAATTTGAAAGTCTAAGTTCGTGCATCTATAAATACCTATTCGTAATTGAGATTTTGCAAAATAAAAAGAAATTCTATAAAAATTCATCTAAGTTTGTCTTGTACCTTCTCCTTGTCTCTCTTCCTTTTCTAACAGAAGCATCTAAGTATATGAGTTGTTTACTTCTCAAATTAGAAGAAGGCAATGAATTTCAAAAAGATATTTGTCTATTCAATTACATATTTTCTTTTACATCATTTAGGGAAAAAATATTATTTTAGTTTGCTAAATATGCCTAATTTTAATTTTAATCCGATAACTATGTTCATTTTTGTTTAGGTCCAGTAACTTACGAAATTGC
>NW_011629955.1:0-1695 GCF_000512975.1 Sesamum indicum
ACTCCAACGCACCACTCTGGGTGCCCGAGGCACCATCAGCCTGAAGCATAAACCCATAGCCAACGCCCGGTGCAAGTCCCCCTTCCACTGTATGATCGTCATGACCCGTGCGGCATATAATGTGGGTAGCAGGCGCTAAACCTCCAATATGATTCCCGTGGTCGTAAAATGTACTCCCTGATATTTTGCAGCATTCCGCTGCGTCCATGTAGACCATAGAATCAGAAATGGTACCAAAGTGCGAATGTGCAAATCTGAGTGAAACGGGGTGGACTATTGCCAGAAGTGCACCATAAGAAGCAGGTTCCCTGTTTCACAAAGCTGAAGCCCAAAGACGTTAGCAAAGTGCACCCACACATCTCGAACTACTGGCCCTTCAACAAACAGATGAGAGATGCTCTCCTCTGCCTCACAACATTGGCATTTTGATGGGAAACTAAATCCCTTTCGCTTCATGCATTCATCCACAGGGATCCAATCCTGAAAAAGCTGCCATAAGAAGACGGACACAGTTGGCCACAAAGAACGGTGCCATATATCTATAAAAAGTTGCCGCCGAGGAGACACCACTCGAATGGTCTCCCATGCCGATGTCGTGAAAAACGTCCCATTACTCGCCGCGGTCCACACAATTTTGTCCCGCTGTCCTACTGCAATAAGAATTTCGCAGATAACATGTGCAGTCTGTGGCGGGACTATCCTGAAGATTCTAGGGACATTCCATTCTCCTCATGCCAATAATAGCATACCAGCTCCATAGTGTCGGGGGGCTCCACAAACTAGCTGGGCTAGAGGCTTCTCACCGAACCAATTATCATGCCAAAAAGATACTGCGCCCTGGCCGAAAGTCCAGAATATTAGAGGTTCCGCCATATCCCTGATGCGACACAAACGATGCCAAACATAGGAATGATTGCGATTATACGGCATATGAGTAGGATGACGGGTCCTACAATATCGGTCATGCAAGAACTCCGACCATAAGGATGATTTCAGCCTAAATCACCACCAAAGCTTAATGGAAAAAGCCCGAACATACTCCGCCAACCTCCGAATACCCAAACCACCTTCTGCTACAGGGCTACACATATTATCCCACGAAGACCAATGGATATGCCAACGGCCATTATACGAGCCCCAAAAGAAACCACTGAATATGTGCTCAATGGTTATCAATACAGACTTAGGTGGGTGAACTACTTGAAGTAGATGTAAAGGCGTAGCCTGCAACACACTCCGAATCAAGGCCAGCCTAGGATAGATTCGTCATCGCCCACCCCTGTAGCATGTCACGTAACCTGGAGATGAGTGAATCAAACAGATATACCTTCCGATAGCCCTTGTACAAAGGGACTCCCAAGTATGTGACTGGGAGATATTTCAACTGGTAATCCATAACGTGTTGTACCTCTTACAACTGTGACGACGGCACCTGCCAGCTCAGAATAAAAGAACTCCTTTTTTCTATATATCCATTGTCCCGACACTAGCTATGCATGGAGAAAATCATGGAGCAATGCCATGTGCTTCCTGCAGATGTTAGTAAAGATCATCATATCATCAGCATATGCTAGGTGGGATACCCGAACCCGACCCGGTGATTGGTAATACATCATTGCGTGTGCTGCAAAAAGCCGATCTAGTCCCTGAGATAAGTAATCAGCAACAAGCACGAATAACGCCGGGGATAGCGGA
>NW_011629956.1:0-1689 GCF_000512975.1 Sesamum indicum
TCTGTTAATTAGGGATCTAGCCAACGGTCGTACCTTGGCTGACGAAAAGGTAAGGAAAGGTGAGGTTGTTATGTCGTACCAACAACCATAACTGATTTATTTGTTTACATAAGTGTTATTCCTGCATCAATGATCAACTCACAAGAAGCAAGCATGATCTGAGCCTTAATCGGAAAATCTCTCTCTTGTATCTTCGTCAGGTAATTTCAATTATTTTTTAGCTTATCTAGTTTTTAATTATTTCTTTTTATCATCAAATCTCCCCCATTATTTTTAATTTCTCTTAAAGAAATCAACTTAAAGCCAGTCCCTGTGGATTCGACCCTACTCCCACTTTTACAAGTGTTGTAGGAATTATTTTTTGTGGTCTCGACACCCATCAAATTTTGGCGCCGTTGCCGGGGATTGGCGTTTTTAAGAAGATTTCTTTTCTTGTTACTTGATATTTTTTTGTTACTTGGTTTAATATTAAAATCTTCTTATACAGGTGAGCTTGAATCTGATTCGAGATTGAGAAGACTAGACGGAGATTTCGAAAGGAAACCAAGTAACTAGTTGAAAGGATACCCACTTCTTCTGAGCCATAGTTAGCACAAGATGTTGGACATTTGGAGTGAACCATAGCACACAACCCAATTTCAATCATGTGGGCCAATACTCAACAGTTTGGGACTAGATACGGC
Organism: Sesamum indicum; assembly: GCF_000512975.1. Classification (NCBI taxonomy): domain Eukaryota; kingdom Viridiplantae; phylum Streptophyta; class Magnoliopsida; order Lamiales; family Pedaliaceae; genus Sesamum; species Sesamum indicum. The sequence continues at coordinate 684 of NW_011629956.1, forward strand.
AATCCTCCAGTGAATGAGGTAAATGTATCTTCCATTTATGATCGTTTTGATAAACTTTTATCCCTTGTTGAAAGAGTTGTCGAAGAAGAATTCCAACAAATGGAGGCTTGTCAAATATGTAATTCTATGGCACATCCCACTGATTTGTGCTCTATGCTTCAAGAAGAAACCATCGAGCATGCTAATGTTGTGGGAGGACTTTCTGGACCAGCACAAAGAGGATATGATCCTCATTTCAACATGTACAATCCAGGAAGGACAGATTACCCCAGTCTTAGCTACGTTTCGTAATCTCAAAACTGGCCACCACCTCCTCCGCCTAATACCACACCTGGTCCATCTCTCGAAGACATGGTGAAAGCACTAGTGATCAGCACACAACAGTTCTAGCAATAGACCCAGACGAGCATTCAAAACCTAGAATCTCAAATCAGTCAACTAATGTCATCTGTTAGTAAATTGAAATCCCAAGGTAAATTACATTCCCAGCCTGTTGTTGACCCAAAACAAAATGCTGTTGTTTTTGTCCTTCGCAGTGAAAAAAAGTTGCAACCAAATATGGACGAAAATGACACCAAGCATGCGCATGTCCGACAAGGTAAACCAGATCAAAAGATGGAAATTTCTCAAATGCAGACCAACAAGCCCAAAACAACTGACAGTGAACATCACAAGGGCTTGATGGTCGAACCTCCATTACCGGAAGGATTTGCTGAAAAGGAAGAAGGGGAAACGAAGGGAACACTTGAAACTGTTAGGAAAGTGGTGGTAAACATTCCATTGATCGATGCAATCAAAAGAGTACCTCACTATGCAAAGTTCCTCAAGGTCTCTAGTCCAAGAACTTATAAGAACAAAGCATTTCAGGACAAAATAAGTTCGAGGAAGAATTCTCTCATGAACCTCAAGGTTTTCCACAGTCCAAACCATCTCTAGGTGCACTACGACGAAAAAGGAGTGGATTTAAAGTGCCCAACTTATTCAAGTTGAGGCACAACAATGTCTA
>NW_011629957.1:0-1685 GCF_000512975.1 Sesamum indicum
AAGCCAATAGAGAGTGGGGGAAGGGACGGATTTGAGACTACCGACGTCTCTAGCGCTGTTGAGCTAGGGTTTGTTCTTATTGTTTTGTGAACTGAACCATTACCTGATTCAGCTAGAGAAGGAATTCCCTGTGTTAGGGGAACTGTAACTGGGGTAGCCTTTCCTATTGATGAGATCAAGCCAAAAACAAGCAACCCAAAGGACAAGAGTCACCCGGTATGTAGCACGACCGTTAGAGCTTTGACTGCCTTTCCTGAGTGTAGTTCTGTATGGGATAAATCTTCCCGCAGGGGATAAACAATCAACATCTTACTAGCAGCTCCGTTGTTTCCAGCCTAAGGTCTATAATAGCCTATAGCAGTTGTGGTTGTAGCTCAATCAGTTAATCTTCGTTCATCCCCTTTTCACTCGGCTGTCTGTCTCCGTTAGCGCTGTGGCAATCGGTGTCGTGTCAAGCACCTTCCTTCCTGTAGTTAAGGAAGCTGCTGATATAGAATAAGTGCTGGGCATATATAACCAAAGATCGGCGCCTCCCGCTAAAGCAATTGTAGAAGCTCCATCTCCAATTAATGTAGCAGCTTATAACATCCCCCTCGGGTGACTGAACTACCAGAATTCCTTACAACTCGTGCCCCATAGCCTTTCTCTTTGGCTAGAATAGCTCTCAACATCTTTCCCATCTCTCCAGTGTCTCAGATCCGGATTGTCTGCTGTTCCAATCAATCTCCGAATCGCTTCCCTTGAGGCGGGAACTCAATCAAAGAGAATGGGTGGGATTGTTCTTAAACTCAATCCTAGACTGACCTTGAGCGCTGCCTCTCAACACTGGCCCTAGGCTTGCCTAAGACAGACTCCTCTTTTCCTTCTTCTCGGTGAACTGAACTACCTTATGATGCCATCTCTCCTTCGCTCTTTATGGCAACTAGTGAAATGTAAGCTAGATTGCCCCTTGGCTTTGGGTTGGGATACGTTGAATCCGTTCTGCTGAGTTCTATTTGAACTACTCCTTGCCCCTGCCCTTTCATCTTTCTATCCGGCTAGAGAGTTGGATAGATGTTTTGGCTTTATCCTTTCTCGGGTTCCTAGCCCAAAGGTTCTAGGGTTCGAGAGAGAATTCTTACTATAATAGTTGGAGGGTAAGAAAATCAGTAGAATAGAATGCTGCTTTCCGTACTATCGGTTGTTCACATCCAAGCATGAGTGAGTTCAGAGTCGGCAAGGGGAATCAGAGAAAGGGCAGTTTAGTCAACAATCATGACCATGGGAACATTTCTTCGCTTTCTAGGTACCCCCGAATCTACTAGTCATCGCCTTTGAGCTGGGAAAAGCCTCAACGGCCTGGAGTAGGCTATTCCTGATTCAGCAAAGGAAAGAAGCCTTGATCCCAAGACTAGCTGCGGATTGGATTCTTCCTTTTATCCGGACTTACTCTAATCGTGATTTTTACTCTATTACTAGCGCCTCCCTCTGTCGCAATAGAAATCGAGAATAGAGGTGACTTCGCTACCTTTCTCGGTGAAGAATATTCATTTCTTTCCAGCTTTGGTCACATAGGCTTGAACCACTCCTGGGAAACAGACTTTTCTATTCTACGATCGGACTTTGCCGGGCATGAGCTACTCTCTTCTAGCCTTCCTCTAACAGATTCAATGGCATCGCTTATTCTTTTTCTTTCAAGCATGAGT
>NW_011629958.1:0-1679 GCF_000512975.1 Sesamum indicum
CACACACACCCCACAAACACACACATACTCACACACACACCCCACAAACACACACATACTCACACACACACACACATACACCACACACGCACACCGCCCCCACCCCCCACACAGACCAACACACCAAACATACACATACATAAAAAAATGCACATACAAAGAAATGGAAAAGTCGGAACAAGGAGGGGGCATCATTCAACAAAACTTCTCAAGTTTGTGGTCAATAAATTGAAAAAGAAATGTAGTAGCTGATTAGAACATATAAAAATATATTCCTGAACATCATAATCTCAACAGAAACCTGCTACACTAGATGATGATTTTTAGAGAGCTTGATCCAGGAACTGAATAATATTAATCACAAAATTATTGCCCTAATACAATTCCACAAGTAAAACGCACTAGGAAATGCTGCATCCTTCTTGGCTTCAATAATAACACTGAGTTTAAAAGAGCAGCAATAATAAAGCTCTTCTTGATGCCCACAGGCAGACTTCCCCTAAAGCATTAAATAGCAACCAACAAGTAATACAACTTTAAACTCAATAAAATTCCAAAGCATTACTGCAATATTTCATCTGACAGGACCGATCACTTGTCTGAATAACACATAGCATACTCAGTAAATATCAAAATTCTTACAATCAGAAGAACAAAGCAATTGAAATGATACATTACATCAAACTGAAAAATAGCAAATGCACCAAACTAATGCATTGTCCACTAAGCTAAAGTGGTTTCATCAAGAAGCTCATCAACCACTAGATTAAAGATTGAATAGGGCGCACTTAACAGCAGTTTAGAGGAACCTTAAAAGCACAAGACATATCACCCACTGTACAAGCTAGTCATGTTCATGGCGATGTTTCCTGCTCTTTTTCTCAGACCGTTTCTTGCCCCTACCCACTCGTGAATCATCTGAAGCACTGGCGTCGGAATCAGAGCCTGAATATGCCTTCCTGCTCCTAATTTTATGCCGCAGATTAGCAAAATCATCAGACGAATAATCACAGACTGCTATTACCAAGAAGGAAATCAAAATGGCTAAACGCACCAAAGTTAGGGATCAAAACTACAATATTTTGTAGTGGTCGCTGGCAACCAATTCAAGAATTGGTTAGCAGATCATAACCACCAATGACACTTATCAGATTTTATAAATCCTCCACTCATTTTCTCTCACTATCTCCACTATAGTAAAGTAAATCAATCCAAAACCAATCTTCCTAACGAGATATATTGAAAGGAAAAAAAAAGAGGGATAATGCACTCTCCCCTGTCCTGTTATTGCTCTTCATTTAAATAAATACTCATTCATATCAGGTAAACAAAAATGAGATTACACATCTATGCAAGCACAAAAAAATATTACAAAGGACATAAATAGACCACAAAGAAACACAATACCCGTAATTAGCATAAAATATTGCGAAACTATGATGACATACTGAATGATAAAAAGGGTGGTGTAGATAGAAATAAAGACTTAGAAATTTAAGGAGAAAGGCAAATGTTACAAGACGCAGATGGCATTCGTTGGCGCAAAATATAAAAGCACCACCTCAGCTCTTCCATGTTCAAAAAATGGAAGTAAAACATGTTCTATAGTGACACAGACACACACACACAGACACACACCCCACACCCACACTCACACACACACACACACATCGCAAACG
>NW_011629959.1:0-1678 GCF_000512975.1 Sesamum indicum
CAACATGTTACATTTCAATAAGTATATAAATAAATAAATAAATTTAATTTAAATATATTATCGACACAAAAAATTAGTTTTGCAGGTGTCACAAACCGTCGTTTGTGAATGAGAAACGATCTTTCTTTTATTATATTAGTATGCTTTATTTATTTTATGAACAAGCTTGTGCGTAAAGTGCTGTTTGAATTAAATTATATAATAAATTGATCTAATAATATATAAACATCAAAAGAACATTATTTAATAATAAAACAATATGATCACAGAAACACATTATAACAATACGGTGATATCATCGATTTAAATTCTTACATCTATCAATTAATATTAAAAAAAGATAGATGAATAATAAAAAATTAATTAACTAGTTGATCTCATCGACATATTTATACATGTGTATTATACAACAACAATAAAAATATTAATTAGTATTATAGTTGTTCTTATTGTCTTTAATATTATTTTGTCGATTATCAAACTTTTGTACAAAATTACAAAAAAATGTAGTATATTATTACTATTTTCATTAATATTAATATTTGGCCGAACACAACCTATCCGGTCAACGTAAATATAAAGCCGAATCAGATTGTCAAAATACATTCATTTTTTCCCCCTAAATTCGTCAAGAAAAGAACACAACTCGAAGATCTTATTAATATAACCACTATTTGCAAGAAACAATACTATTTTACCATTTATTTCCACAACCAACATTTCCTAAACAATCTGTCGTCAAGTCTTGAAGAATTGTTGATATGATTAATTGGTAGAAGAACTACATGCACAACTTCTAAATTTGCCATTGCTCATGAAGAACATTACATAAAATTTAAAAGCTTTAGATAAGAGGAAAAGAAAAAGGCTCACTCAAACCACAATGAAAAGTCCATATTTGGATGCACAACACATTCATAACTTGTTCATGCCATAAGACCCTCCCTTTTCAACTCCAATTTAAGCTCTTCAATCTCATTCTCCGGCAATATCGCCATAACACTCCTCCCCCCATCGTCCCCTTTCGGCCCCGGAAGCACCAAAATTGTCCCTTCCTCTCCAACTCCCTCAATCCTATAGCTAATGTTGACCGGCCTCTGCCCCCTATACTCAAACGCATAAAATCTTGCGTCTTCAAGGTTCACAAAAGTCAATTTTGCACCATAAACGATGAAATCTGGCAGTCCGCCATCTCTCTCCATAGCTTCTTCGATCTTCTCTCTCTCATCCAACGCCCCGTTTTGCACCAACAACGCTAGCTCACTAGGGTTGGAGTCCAATATCTGAAAATTAGCGTTAACCACACTCACAACTTGACTATTGCTCAAAGTACCATCACACGTCTTGCTTTCTTCACTTCCCTTGCAAATTGTCACAACATTGGAGTCCCATTCCCGAATTTTGGCAATGCATTGCCAAATGACAGCTGAAAGAGCTTCAAATGCACCAAATTGAGTTCCATTTGGACTTAGCTTTGATTGAAGATGGCTCAATTGTGTAGGTGTGACATTGAAGGAGAAGGCTTCCATCTTGCATTTAGTGACATTGACCCAATGATCTCCAACCGGCCCGACCCGTTTGATGGATAGCGGATCGTCACCGACTTTTTCCGGGCCATTGGGGGTTGTAACCTTTGTGCGAGAATGGGCCAAACTAGTGGGCTGGCCCAGATCATACC
>NW_011629960.1:0-1676 GCF_000512975.1 Sesamum indicum
TGGGCTTCTGAAAAAAATTAAAATATACTTTTAAAGATTAAAAAGAATAGTTTATCAACTTAATATTGATATTTTAGGGTGTTTAGGTGAATTACAATATAATCATTATTAGTATTTTATATTTTATCCAAATACTTCAATAATAATAATATTGAAAATTTAAAAATATTTATAAGGCATATAAATTTATAAAATATTTTAAATAAAGTTAAACAAACACTTAGTTTTGAAAGAAATGGGACTCGGCCCAGCGTTCTTAAGTATAGAAAGATTATGGCGGACAAAAGAGAGAGAGGGAGAAATAAAAATAAATAAATAAAATATTAAAAGTAAATCTACCTATAATACTATTAATATTATTTAATTATCATAAATCAATATTTTTTTATGGAACCATATAAGAATTTCTCAATAATTTTGGTGGGAGAGTAATATTATATAATTTATGTTAATAGTACCAATTAATGTCCTTTTTCCCATATGTACCACAAACCACAACAAACACATGTTGTCTTTGCGTTTTTCACAACAACTAAACTACTCTTTTTAGTTTCATATGCCTTTTCTTTATTTGCAAAAAATTGCCCCCAATATTTTATCAAGAGAAAAATATAATTCAATCTGGGTTCAGATAAATCGACACTGATAACACGACGAGTACGTTACGCATATTGATTGATGTACAATTTAACAGAAACGATCACTTACATAACAAGTACTAATATAGTATGCAACGCGATTGATGCTTTGTTGCATTATGTATTGTCCACTCTGGTTTATATGATTTTGTCGCAAAAAGGAAATTCCCTAGGGAGAAGGTTTTGGATTTATAAGCCACTCAAAATCATTACTAGAATTGATGTGGAAACCCGTGCCTGCGTTATTAGCTCCTGAACAAGGGGTTTAAAATGGGTACATGGCCTCGTTTCTACATATGACACCAAATTATGCAGTATGGAATGCAACAATGTCCCGTTGCATGAGTTATTGTATGTTCTAATTTTGCATGAATTTTTCACAATTTTATTCCGAAGAGACGCTTTGCAAGAGCGTGGAGGTATTGGGAACTTATAAGCCACTGAAACTCATGATCTGTAATTGATATAGGACGTGAGACCACATCAAGTACAATACAATATGATTGATTACCTAACATAACATAGTCCGGAATAAAAATTTTCAATTCCAACAACACGCTATTTTTATATTTCTTTTAAGCCCACAAAAAAAATATATAAAATTATATGATAAAAACATGTTAGAAATAAAGAATGATAATAGGAACAAGACATGTGTTCCACCCAATGCCAATAATTTAGATAGTACTTAGTCCAAAATTGAATGTGAACAAAACAATTTTTTGTCACAAGAAACATCCTACATTGTTAATCCTATCAAATCATGCCTTCATGCTATTAGATGAGTTGTACGATTTACGTGGCCTAATAAACATTGAATGACGGATGTTGAGTGGGCTGTAAGGAAGTGGAGGGGTAAACATATCGTCAATGTGACCTATCGCGCATTACTGTCCGCGTGTATCTACCATATATGGAGATAGAAAAATCTTAGACGATTCGAGCATATTGAGCGAAACCCAAATATTGTAGCTAGCTTAATTAAGGAGGATGTTAGACAACGTATACTTAGCATTACCTTAGCTAGCTCTGTTAGTA
>NW_011629961.1:0-1674 GCF_000512975.1 Sesamum indicum
TAAATCGCTAAAACGTCAAATACTCCAACTCAGGGATGAGAACACTAAGATCCTTTCGAAAATGGCTGAGAAGGAAGGGGGGAACCCGGCTGATAAAGAAAAAGATGGGGAGAGAACTCATTATCCAGATAATAGGCAAGATTCCTCATAGCCTGGCCCCCCTCCCCAGAGGAGGAGGTTTTAGAAAAATAGAAAATCGGTAGAGTTGTTATGGAACTACAAAACCCTTGGTATAACCTAAAAATCATCGTTTAAACACATTTTTTAGGATGGATGATAGTCTTTCTCATTGAGAGTGTCAAAAATGAGTTTTCTATTGCTAAAAACCCCCTTAGAATGAGGATAGGAACTGGTGGTAAAACAACCATAAATCCAAACTGTTTAATAATGCAAGCTGTAATTATCCCCTAGAGAATATTTTATCTCATAAAAGAAATCCCAGCATTTATCTTTATGAGCTTTCCCTCCTTCCTCAGGAGTCTGGAAAGACCCGCATACATCCCTAACATAATTCTCGTAAGTTTTAACTATTATCGAGATACGTTTGGTCCAAATTTCTCTTTCCTTTCTTTCTTGCTAACTGATTTGGGGATTCAATTTCTTAAGATTTCCGGAATAGGATCGTTTTGAAAGACTTCTTTATACTTCCAGGGAAGAACTTGGGCATACTTAGCAGTAGTAATAAAGTTATCGTGGACAGTGTATATAGGAGCATTTTCATCATAAAGATGCATTAAGATTATCATAAACATAACTATATAGGCATCCGGATGAAGTTGACAAAAGTAGCAATCTCAGTCTTCCTACGATCTCTATTCTGCGTGGGAATTCTTAGACTCGCCTTACGTCTCTTCTTAAGAAGATGATTATAGATCCATATATTCACTGTTTTTTTTATACATATAGTCCTGCACGGGGGGGGGCCTTATAAAAAACGGGTCTATCCAAGGAGCAGGAACTGCCATCCAATATTGCGGATCAACAGGATCAGGTTTGACATCTTCGGGTATTTTTCCCTCCAGAACTTAAAGCAAAGAATGGCAACTTCGAAGCATTCCTTATTGGGAGGGAAGAGAGCGAATTATGAATATCTTTAGTCGTGCTAATCACTGTCTTTCCATAGATAAGAGGCATGAAGATAGCTTTGACTAGCTTACGATCGATGCGAGGGCAAACGGCGGAAGCGAGACTAGAACGTAAATGGACTTTCAAGTAATCCCTGAGCTCTTCTATGAGCTTGGTGTAAAGATCATGGATCTTATCATCGATGGATATTAAATTAGTTCGGTTAGCCAGCTCAACATCCAACAAAAAGTAGCTCATTATTTGATATGCACTTGAGGATGCGTCTTGGGTTACTGGGATTGTCGATGGATCTGTTTTTCTCTCGAGAGAGAGTACATTAGCTATAAACTGAAATGGTTTCTTAGCATGGAGAGCAAACTCGATGAGACTATGATCCGATGTATTGAACGAGCTTTTATTATCGTTATACCATTCATTGGATTCCGTGTAGGATTGGAAGGACTTGTAATGGAAGGGAGCTGAGCAGTACAAGATTTTACGACACCTTTTATCTATCTCACTGTCATACGAATCGTAGGGGTTAGGAGCAAAGACGATAAGGCTTCTAGCTAGATCACGTTCATGAAAGTGCAAGATTCCTGACCGGTA
>NW_011629962.1:0-1672 GCF_000512975.1 Sesamum indicum
ACTATTTATGTTGAACGGTGTTTTAACGTCACAACAAATGCCCACAGACCAATTGAATAACCCATGTAGTTGAGCTGCGGATTGGATGGTAGCTATGAAACCAACTTCTGAGGGTTGGTTTGAAACATTCCAAGTCGAGGACCTCGAGACTGAGCATCAAGAGTCCTATAGAGACTTGTACTAAGTATTGCATTTATTGGATGAGTGTCGTATTTCATCGGCGACCGACATGGGATGTCCTTGCAATTTTAGTAGATTAGTTGATAAGGTTGTTAGTTGATTGAACTGACTCGTGGGAATCATCATATGGAAGCCTTAGAGGCTTGGTCGATATAACTTGAATTTCCGGCTCCGATAGTACTGGATTAGTCCTTGGACTTGAGGATCATGGCAATCGCACGCATATGATGGCTATATCTTGGATTTGGCGAGAGATGACTGTGTCTTCCATATGGTCATTATAAGTCTTTTCCAGTAAAGTCGGATTATATATTGAGGACGGTGGATTTCAAGATAGAATCCATCCCTTATCAGTATATGATGGATATATCTTCTATGTGCTTTGAGATGGTTTAGACTCTCTAAGTCTATGGCCATAGCAATTGGTCGAATAAAAAATGGTTTCCTTTGTCGATCAATAGAGTAAACGCATCTCAAGTATTTAGCATAGTTGCCTGGTCTAAGATGGAAACCGACGCCCAATTCCATGTCTTAGACTAAAGTCGGGAGATGGTCAACGGAACGACCGTACCTGTATGGAACTCGAGAGCCTAAATGTTCACGCCAACAATCACCTAGTCTCTAGTGCCATGGACCGTTTCTAGACGACCACTCATAGTGACATGCGTTTTTAATTGATGGTTAATTGAAAATAATAAATTTAATTTAATTTAATTAATTAATTGTGTTGGACATAAATGCCCAAGTCTAGCTGATGAACCTAAAGAGTCACACACAATTCACTATGGAATTGGTGGAATTAATTTGGTATTAATTCGAGAAGAAAAGAATTAATTTAATTGGATTAAATTAATTCAAGGAGAACATATATAAAGGATTGGATCATTTATTTAATAATCTATTTGATGGATAGATCAAGAATTAATTAATTGGATTAATTAATTTTGGGCTTAACACCTTTAAATTAATTGGATTAATTTAATTGATTTGACTTAATTATTTGATTGGATCAATTAATTAGAGATTGAGCTTAGATTTATTTAATTAGATTAAATAAATCTTTGGACTTAGTTGGGATAAAATTAATTTAATTAGTTATAGTCTAATGGGCTTTGGTTGGGATTGATTTAATTTAATTAAATCGAGCCCGGTGCATATTTGAAATCCAAGCCCATTTGAGGGTGGTTGGAGCAAGTTAAGGAGGAGTTGAAACTCCTTACCATTATTAAGATAATAGAGTGGTTATTTTCATCATGGTTGAAGGTTATGTGCATGTGTGTATATAGGTTGTCTTGGAGGCAAACTTGCTGGTTATTGAATTTTGAATTCAATTGTATATAATATACATAAACTACACACATATCATGCATAACCAACAACAAAAGCCACGAAATTTAACTCCCTTTTTCTCTCCAAAAATATTCTCCTTTTTGTTCTATATTGAATTGGATTCAATTTAGAACATAAAACATTTCAAAAGCACTAATCAATA
>NW_011629963.1:0-1668 GCF_000512975.1 Sesamum indicum
TATTATTTAGTAATATATATATATTATATATATGATATTATTATTACTTTATTTATTTAATTAGACTTTTCCCAAAATACGTCCCTCCTAATTTCTTAATTAATATAATTTGTCCCAAAATATTATAACGAACTCCAATTTAATTCACTCAAGTGTTATTATATTCCAATTATAGCCCATAATTTATTTACCAATTAACTAAAATTTCATAAAAATTTACCAATTAATCCCCCAATCATATATTATAATTTTTGGGGCATTACAAGTAGAGCATTTTCCCCCAATCAATTGCAAGTTTTTTCAACCGTAGACGATGGGCTAAGTCCACGACCACCGCCACATTTTTCCGTCGATTCGCCGCCGGTGGACCGACCCACAATCGCGGACCAGTACCGTCAGATTCCTCTCTTCATGGCGAATCGTTTGGGACCGATCTCGTCCAATTTCATCGCCTGTACGCGGAGATCTCTTTCTTCTTCAAATCGCGCCGTCGCCGCCAATCGAGCCGCCGTTCGACCGTCGTTCGCTGGCGGACCACAACCATTCGACTCGCGCTGTGATGACGAAGCCAACCATCCGTTCAGATCAAGGCTCCGATCAGTCGTCGGAATCTCCATCTCCGGCCGTTGACTGCGGTCAACTGGGTTTGACCGAGTTGACTCGGTCAACTCAACCGGTCAAACCCCCGAAACTGAGTCAGCAGCTGTTTTCGACTTTGAATCCTCCAAAACGAACGTTCGCTGAAGTCGTTGCACCTTCCTCAAAAGCGTCGCAAACGGCTTCGCACAAATTTTTCCTTGCTGATTCGGCACCGTCCTCTATCGGTACTGTCTTGACTGATGAGAAGGGCCCTACACTGGTTTTCACGGATGCGGAGACCGAAGCCCTTGCAGCTCCCTTCCGATTGGCTCTAGTTGGAAAATTCTCCCATGGAAAACCTCAATTCCGGCACCTGCATTGACTTATTGCCGGACTGTGAGTCAAAGGTGCATTTACCGTCTGCATAATCAATGCCAAGCATGTGCTTATCTGTCTATCCAACGAAGCTGATTTCTCCTTTCTGTGGCTGAGAAGGATTTGGCATATTCAAGGATTTCCAATGCGAGTTTTCAAATGGACACCGACATTCACACCGGATCAAGAATCCTCTATCATTCCAGTTTGGGTATGTTTTCCTGAACTCCCAGCTCATTTGTTTCATAAGGATGTTCTATTTGCGGTAGCAAACATGATAGGAACACCACTTCAAATCGATGACTGCACGTTCAACCAATCCAAGCTTTCAAAAGCTAGAATTGGCATAGAGATTGATCTTGCCAATCCACTTGTGGAAGGTTTTGACCTACAAATCAATGGAGTCACAATTCATCAGAAAGTGGAATATGAGCAACTTCCAAAATACTGCAATCTTTGTAAACATGTCGGCCACGACAAGTTGGAGTGCTACACAATGGGCAATGCCCTCCGCCCCCCTCCATGGGCCAAGCGGTCGAAAGGAAAAGAGAGAATGGGAACGGAGGAACAGGTTGAGACTGAGACAGCCAAGGCATTTGAGAGAGGTGAATCAAGCAGGTACCCTACTAATCTCTCTAATGATGATGTTGATAGTGGTAACTGTGACTCGAATGTGGAAAATGAAATGCATGTTGATAATGCTAACTGCTCTAC
>NW_011629964.1:0-1667 GCF_000512975.1 Sesamum indicum
TGGGCTGCACATTAGATGATGGTCATAAAACCAACATACAAAACCTTGGGTTTGAAACATTCCAAGTCGAGGATCTCGAGAATAGGCATCGAGAGTCCTATGGAGACTTGCACTAAGAGTTGCTTTCAATTGGTGTACCATGTTCCATCAGTAACAGACGCGGGGCGTCTATGCGATCTTGGTGGGTTGCTTAACTAGGTCTCAAATCAACTAAATTGACTCGCGTAGAGACAATATGGAAGCTTTGGAGGATTGGTTGATATGACTCGAATCATCAGCTTCGATAGTACAGGAGTAGTTCTCAGACTTGAGAAATCACGGTAGTCACGTGCATACGATGACTGTATCTTGAATCCACGCGAGAGGTGATTGTGTCACAACACGATCATCAAATGTCTTACCCAATGCAGCCAAAGTATGTAGCGAGGATGGTGAGTTTCAAGAAGACGATCCATCTCCCGTCAGTATATGACAGAGGTATCTTTTATGCACTTGGTGTTAGAATAGGTGACCGAAAAGCCAATTGGGTTGGCGGTTTTGGGAACCATTTAGCAATCTTTATGAATGTGATATTATCTTGATGAATGTAGTATGCATTCATCTATGGAACTATGTGTTTGTTGTGCTTATTATTTACATTGAATGGTGTTTTAACGTCACAGTAAATGCCCTCATACCGATTGAATAACCCATTAATTGCATTGCACATTCGATGGCAGCTGGGAAACTAACTACTGGGAGTTGGTCTCAACTGTTCGAAGTCGAGGACCTCGAGACTAGGCATCGAGAGTCCGATAGAGACTTCCACTAAGTATTGCATTCATTGGATGAATGTCATGTTTCATCGACGACAGGCATGGGATGTCTATGCAATTTTATTGGATTAGTTGACAATGTTGTTAATTGATTGAGCTGATTCGCGGGAATTATATAGAAGCCTTGAAGGCTTGGTCGCTATGACTTGAATTCCTGACTTCAATAATATATCATTAGTCCTTGGACTTGAGGAATCATGGCAGTCGCATGCATATGATGGCTATATCTTGGATCTAGTGGGAGATGATTGTGTCTTCGATGCGGTTGTTATAAGCTTTGTCCAGTGTGTTGAAGTATGCAGTAAGGACGTTGGATTTCAACATAGAATCCACCCCCTATCAGTATATGATAGATATATCTTCTATGCGCTCTGAGATGGTTTAGATTCCCTAAGTTTATAGCCGTAGCGATTGGTCAAATACAAAATGGTTTCCTTTATTGATTAATAGAGTAAACGCATCTCAAGTATTCAGCATAATTGCCTGGTCAAGGATGGGAACCGACTATTAATTTCATGTCCTACACTAAGGCCAGGAGATGATTGAAAGAAGGACCGTACCTGTATGGAACTCGAGAGCCTAATTAATGGTTAATTGAAAATAATTAATTAGATTAAATTTAATCAATTCTTCATCTTGGGCACAATGCCCAAGCCTAGCGGAGGATTACCTAAAGAGTCACACATAAATCACTATGGAATTTGTGGAAATAATTTGAAATTAATTCGAGAAGAAACGAATTAATTTAATTTGATTAAGTTAATTCAAGGAGAATATATACATAATTAGATCATTTATTTAATAATTCATTTGATGGACGGATCAATAATGAATAAATTGGATTAATTAATT
>NW_011629965.1:0-1660 GCF_000512975.1 Sesamum indicum
CTCTTCTAAATCTCTAATAACTTCCATTCAGTCTCATGGAAATGAGTTGAAAAAGAGGAGTAATAGTTTGGCGTACACTATTTACTTACCAATAACTAGTAGATATCCATATAAGTCCTTATATAAATTGTTTTGCTCAACAATGCAATTAAAATTCCTTTATTCAAGAGCTGTAACCTACACTTAATGTTTCTTTGCAATTCAAAGTGAATTTTCAATTGTTACACATAGCTCAAGGGTTCAGGAGATAACCTGCATGCCTATAATTCTTTCCAAATAGGTGGTTCACATGAAATTGCTCGCAATAAAATGAAGTACTTTGGCCGCCCCATGATAAAGAAAACAGGAGAAAATAAATTTGGACAGAGAATATTATACATGATTAATTCAAATTTCAAAATTTCTTCTTTTCTTAGTTTGTAATCATTTACCCATATCAAAATATTATTATGACAAACACTTGATGAAAAGCAAGGCAAAACCTGCAATTTGCATTTTACTTTTATAATCGTACAACGCCTTCACCTAAATTCTTTGAATCCTTAGGATCCTAATTTAAGAAAATATACTACTAAATTCTAGTCCAAGAGCCATATTCATATCATTCTACCATTTGTGAAGTTATAATCCACAAAATTTGATATCTCAAACAAGACAGTAAGAGTAGGTGACTGTCATTGCAAAATACGCACTAGAATTATCTGTATTAATCATTCAATAGAGTAATAAACCTCACACAGTAAAACAGAAAATTCCCAGAATTATTAGAACTCAGAGTAAGAAGCCAAGTATAAAGAAGCAGAGAAAAAAGTAGAAAGTTATAATTACATTTCAAAGCAAAATGACAAAAGAAGAGTATATAGTTCACAGTCCTTTATCATGACGCTATTATTTGAAAAGTTTAAGCTCTGATGCTAATTAAGAAACTGCTGAGAATAAAATGAAGTAGAAAATATTTAATGCTGTAAGCACACAACTCAATCACAAATTACGAGACGAGGCCACAGGGAACTGGATTGTTCAAGCATAAAAGGCAATCACATGGGCGGGCAAAATAACTTTGAAGCTCTAACTAGAATATCAGAAAAAATCAATGATAATAACCCTAATCTGACACAACTGCATCAAGGCTGCAACTAAGACAATGAAAAAGAAAACAAAAAACGGAACATAACAATGTAACCAAGTTCATTTCTCTGCAGTAACAAAACAAAGAAATTGAGGATTAAGACGACATACCTTGAACGAAATTGGGGTCTTGGACGGAGGGATGATTAGCGAAGAAAATCCTTTGTTAACTTAAATAGCAAATTCACCAAGGAACATGGATAATAAAGAGGTTGTTAATGGAGGGAAAATTGAGGGATGGAGTGGTGAATCTGAATCTGGAGTTGGGAGAGTATGGTCTCAAGGGCTCTCTCTTGCAATTCGCTTCACCAATAACACGCCCTCACTCCCTTCCTATTCACCACTTTACCACTTATTGCCTCCCCAAAAATCCTTTTATTTTTCCAATATTTTGGACCAAAAATATTAATATTGGTAAAAATATTATACAAAATTTTAATTTATTTAGCATTTTATATTTTTGTATGATAATTTAATATTTATAAGGAAAAAAATATAGTGATGCTAATTCTACTTCACATATATGTATATT
>NW_011629966.1:0-1655 GCF_000512975.1 Sesamum indicum
AAGGAGGGAGATAGCAGGCCTCATTATTCCAAGGTTAAAAACGAGAGGGAGAGAGAAGAAACATTACAAGGAACCATAAACTCAAACCTACAAGAGGTCGGAGGCTCCGAGATCGTCCATCCATACATCACATAATATACATCGCATGTAATATTATACTCCAGGATATCCAATATAATAAAAATTAATTTTACGAAGAAAACACAAGCTGGAAATTTGCAATCAAAAGGATGATCAAAATATAGGCGCATTGGCCAATCAATTATACAATTTTAATTTTAGAAAAAGTTCAATTTTGTCCCAAAAATTAAAACAGTTAACTAATATTGAAGAAAATTCCAAAAAATCAAATCTTCGAATTACGGGCAAAAAACATCCCAGTCGTTGGTTGTCAGCCCTATAGCACGCACTGTCGTTGTTGCCTGCGCGTGCGCTCTGGCCCTCTCCCAGCATTCCCGCGCGTGGCTGCATTGCAGGTTGCTCACACGCGCGTTTGCTCTCTGCCAGATTCCGCGCATGCAAACTCCCTTGCTTGCGCAAGTCTGGTCGGGTGAACATTGTGCCCCCAACAGCGGCAGTGCTGCTGTAATTTTTTTCCTATATTTTGTGTGTTTAACATAAAACAGCCAAAAAAAGCATAAATATAGAAAATTTCAACTTTTCACATGCTTGAAATCATTCAATTAATTTTAAAAATCAAACGAGCTATTTTCATCATACAATTACTTATCGAAATGCGTTATGACATACTTCAAAAGCTGTGAAAGCACTTTAACATGATGTTCAAGAAAATGCACGTTACCATGGTTGTCAAGTGGTCTATGGGCTTTGTCATGATGTTCAAGAAAATGCAAATATACAAAATGAGAACAAAAAGGTAGATGCCAAAATAAGCGAATACTCATTTTATTTCCTTAAAAAATAATATTACATAATGTCGAATAATTGTTAGAATAAAATACATCTAGGTCAATCTAATTGGATTTTTTATCATTTATTCTAACAATCTCCCAATTGACCTAAGGTCAATCACCCATCGGCCTCAAACGTATCTTATCAAGATGTTGAATATAAGCAATTTGCGACACCGGTTTAGTTAGTGGATCTACTTTGTTTTGTGATGAGTTGACTCGGTCCATCCGTATCCCACCTCTGCTCACCATCTCTCAAAGTAGATAGTAGCGTCTAAGAATTTGTTTGCAACGGTGATGAGATCTTGGTTCCTTTGCTTATGCTACTGCCTCGTTGTTATCACAGAAGATAACTATGTCAGCAATGCTAGATAATACAACCAAGTCTCTGATGTAGTTTTTTATCCAAACCGCTTCCTTAGCTGCTTCTAAAGTTGCATTGTTTTCAAATTACGTGGTGGAACTGAAAGCAAGAAAAATGTGAGTAGATCGGCCTGAAAACGTGCAAGTAGAACCGGTACTATGAAATTTGTAAATTAAAACCGAAACGTAATAAAACTATGATTTGAAGGGGTGTATCCTTGGAGTTCCCGGGCGTTCATTGTAGCTCATAATAACAACAATAAAATTAAATGGGGCTTATGGTGAAATTAAAACAAGAAGTTCAAAAAATGTAAATCAATGATTACCTTTCTCTTGATTTGTTTTGAAGTTCACATAAGACTTCAACGTAGTAGCCCTCTA
>NW_011629967.1:0-1655 GCF_000512975.1 Sesamum indicum
TTCATCATGCCATTTTCGATGTGACAATCAAAGTGCTATCACTCTCAAACGTGCCTCCAGCACGAAGCAAGGGCATAAATTGTATTCCCGGCTGACTCTTCTTCTTTGAAGCATTCAGAGAGAATCAAGATTGGCTTAGTCGGATCTTGCCAGGCAATTGCCTTTTTCCACAAGAGATTGCTCTCCTCCGAGGCTTGAGAGCTTATTCCCTTCTTGTTCACCTTTCTTTTTCTTTACTTCTTTTCTTTATTGAATGATTGGCTCAATAGCTTTCTTCCTTCAATTAGAAGAGGGGCTAATGGAAACTCAGGAGCTTCACTCAGAGCTATTAAGCTCTTTGGGGGAAGTCAGAAGTTCTTCCACTCGGAATTGCATAAGAGAAGAAAGCTCCACAGAAGACTCCGAAGGAATAGGAATTGGCTCACTAGGTTCTTCAACTAAAAAGTAGTCAAATCGCAAAACTCCTTACTACAATCCTCCTTCGATGCAGGTATAGCTGACCCAGCTTTAAGTCTACCAACCCTTTTCAAGTCGGGAATGCCACATCAGTCTGATATTATCATATGTTGACTTGCACCCAGGCCTAGCTCTCTGTGGTGGGCGGTCTCGCCAGTTGAGAAGAGACAAGTACGGTGACATCCATCGAAGGGATCTCGGTCGAGAAGCGGCCCAGGTAAAGCCAGATTTCAAAGGTAGAATGTATTGGTGGCACATCGACCTAGAATAAGGGCTATAGTCCACGATTCCTGGATTCCAACCTTTCATTTCAAAGGCAAAGGAAGTCTCAAGCTGTAAAAAGTAGGCCTGCCATCGATGCTAAGAGATACACGAGCTACCATAGATCCCTCACCGACGAATAGCGTACTTTCCTCTTAGAATATCCCTTGAATAACCGGATGAACCACTTGAGCCTCCTATTTCACTGAATCCGCTCCCATCTCTACAGAGCCCCGAAAGCTTATAGGATCTCTAGGCTGTAGAGAAAGGGCCTATGATGGAATCATTGAATCTCAGCGACGCGGTGAAAGATCTAAAAGAGGTGGATGATCCTCTGTCGCCACTCCTTTCGTAGTCAACCCGGCCCGGGAGGGTTTCTCAAGTTCCAGATCAAATATGGGCTTCGGTGCCATCGTGAAAAGCCCTACCCTGTACAGAGGATATCGACTACCTTTGGGCTTTCCTTCTTTCTACGGGTCAGCTACCCTTATTCGTATCAGTCCAGGTAGGCGAATCATGCTACAATTCTCAATTCTTTTCAAAAAGTATGTATAAAGTATACGGATATTCCCGAAGGCGGGTGATGCCCAAAAAGAATTCAAGGTCAGAAATCCCAGTAGTTGCGCAGGGAAAGACCTCACTCGCACGTAATATAGTAATATATAAGGCTCTTCTTGAAATACGTGGGCGAATAACCAATCCAATAAGTCTTTCTGGCTGGATCTCCCCAAATAGACTCGTTTTTGTAGGTGTCCCCGAGAATGCCAGTCATAAGCATAAGAAAGCTCGATCGGAGGTGGCTTTCCTTTCTTTAGGAACCTATTTCCTCTGCGCAGATGAGCCCCCCGCCTTTCTATTCTCTTTCAGATTGAACCTTCTTGGTGTCCAAGGCGACTAGCGATAGAGTGGGTCTTCGATACGAGCGAGAAAGGCTTTCC
>NW_011629968.1:0-1633 GCF_000512975.1 Sesamum indicum
TAACAAATTCACCTCACAAATGCATAGGTCTAAACTTACGTTTGGGTCATGTTTCATGGAATTCTGAAAACATTCAAAATTAACCTGTTTAGCACGATTTTATTAAAGAAAGTTTGCTTCCCGTTCGTATTAACTTGCAGTTATTATTACGCTTAGGAAATTTACCACACAAATGCATGCGTCTAAACCTACATTTGGGTCAAGTTTCGTGGAATTGTGGGAATGTTCGACATTTAGCTGCATTTTATGGTTTTTTTAAATAAAATTAGTTTTCCCTTCATATTAACTTATAGTTTTTATTACGCTTAACAAATTTAACACACAAATGCATAGGTGTAGACCTACGTTTAGATCAAGTTTCTTGGAATTCAAAGAACGTTCAAAATTTAGCAGTTTTGCACGGTTTTATTATAGCAAATTTGTTTCCCTTTTATACTAACTTGTAATTATTATTCCGCTTAGCGAATTTACCATACAAATGCATGAGTCTAGACCTACGTTTGGGTCAAGTTTCGTGAAATTCTGCGAGCATTCAAAATTGAGCAGTTTTGAATGGTTGTATTAAACCAAATTTGTTTCGCTTTAATACTAACCTGTAAATAATATTACACTTAGCAAATTTACCACACAAATGCATGGGTCTAGACTTACATTTGGTTCAAGTTTCGTGCAATTCTGGGAACGTCCAAAATTTAGGTATTTTGCACGGTTTTATTAAAGTAAGATTTGTCTCTCTTTTATAGTAACTTGTAGTTATTATTATGCATAGCAAATTTACTACACAAATGCATGGGTCTAGACCTACGTTTGGGTCATGTTCCGTGGAATTCTGAGAACGTTCAAAATTTAACTGTTTTGCACGATTTTGTTAAAGCTTGATTGTTTCCCATTCATACTAACTTGTAGTTACTATTACAATTACCAAATTTACCACAGAAATGCATGGGTCTAGACCTACGTTTGGGTTAAGTTTCGGGAAATTCTGAGAATGTTCAAAATTTAACTGTTTTACACGATTTTATTAATGCAAGTTTGTTTCCCTTTCATAGTAACTTGTAGTTTTTATTACGCTTAGCAAATTTACCACACAAATGAATGGGTATAGAGCAAAGATTGGCTCATGTTTCGTTCAATTATGAGAATGTTGAAAATTTAGCAGTTTTTCTGTTTATACTAACTTGTAAGTATTATTACGTTTAGCAAATCTACCACACATATGTATGGGTCTAGACTTATGTTTGGGTCCAGCTTCGTGGAATTTTTATAATGTTCAAAAGTAAGCTGTTTTGCCTGGTTTTATCAAAGAAAGTTTCTTTTCCTTTCATACTAACCTACAGTTATTATTATGGTTAACAAATTCACCTCACAAATGCATAGGTCTAAACTTACGTTTGGGTCATGTTTCGTGGAATTATGAGAACTTTCAAAATTTACCTGTTTTGCACGATTTTATTAAAGAAAGTTTTTTTTCCGTTCATATTAACTTGCAGTTATTATTACGCTTAGAAAATTTACCAAACAAATGCATTGCTCTAGACCTACATTTGGGTCAAGTTTCGTGAAATTGTGTGAGTGTTCGAAATTTAGCTGTATTTTATGATTTTTTTAAATAAAGTTAGTTTTCCTTTCATAT
>NW_011629969.1:0-1631 GCF_000512975.1 Sesamum indicum
TCTGCAATTGTCTTCTCTGAAGGGCCTGCAATTAACACATCATCCACGTATACAAGAAGACAATAAAAGCCAGTTAATGAGTCCTTTGTAAACAAGCAATAATCATGTTTGGACTGAACAAAGCCATAGCTTTCAAGCTTTGAAGTAAACTCTTGATTCCATTGTCGAGATGCCTGTTTAAGGCCATATAAAGATCTCTTTAACCTGCAAACATGTCCCTTTGGGACCTCATACCCCTCTGGAGGCTGCATATAAATTTCCTCATCAAGATATCCATGTAAAAACGCATTATTTATATCAACTTGATGTAAATGCCAATTCAGTTTTGCAGAGATAGCAATTATAGCTCTAACAGTGACAATTTTGGCTACAGGAGAGAAGCTATCTAAGTAATCTATTCCCTCAATTTGATTATATCCTTTTGCTACTAATCTAGCTTTGTATCTATCTATAGTTCCATCAGGATTAAGCTTTATTTTGAATATCCACTTACACCCTATTGCCTTCTTATTTGGTGGCAATTTGGTAATGTCCCAAGTGTGATTATCTTCTAGTGCTTTTATTTCATTTTCCATGGCATCAATCCACATTTTATCCTTAACAGCTTGTATATAACTCTTAGGTTCATGATGAGACATATGAGCAGTGAATAAGCAATCATGCATATGAGGCAGAAAAGAGACACTACTAATGTCTGATTCATTTTCTGTATTGTTACATATGAAGTCATTATACCTTGTTGGTTTGGTGATAACTCTAGAAGATCTCCTTAAGGTAAGATTTTCCATATTTTGATTATTTTCATTGTTTTCTTCATGTACAACATCTATGTTTTGTGTATCAGTATTGAATTCCTGCATTTCTGTGTTTTGTTCATATTCATCTGGTTGAGCTGGCTCTAATTCATTCATAATTTGAGGCAGAGAGCAAGATACAGGGTCTATTTGTTCTTCTTGATAAGGGAACACATTTTCTTGGAATCTGACATCTCTAGAAACTAGTGTAATCCTTTTATCTAAGTCATACACTTTATACCCCTTTTGGTTCATGGCATATCCTAAAAAAACACATTTCATTGCTCTTGGTTCAAATTTAGTTTTATTAGGCAAGTTGTTTGTAGCAAAGCAAAGACATCCAAAAGTTTTAAAATGGGAATAGTCAACAGGTTTATTATAAAGAATTTCATAAGGGGTTTTCCACTTTAAAATGGGTGTAGGTAATCTATTAATAATGTAGGTGGCTGTAAGGATAGCATCGGTCCAAAACATCTTAGGAAGTTTAGATTGGAACATTAGGGACCTTGCCACCTCTAAGAGGTGTTTGTGTTTTCTTTCCACAACTCCATTTTGTTGTGGTGTATATGTGCAAGTGGTTTGATGAATAATACCTTCTCTTTTGTAGAAGTCTACAATTTGTTGTCCTAGAAATTCACTACCATTGTCTGTCCTAACAATCTTAATTCTTTTGTCAAATTGAGTAAGAATCATTTTATGAAAGTCAATCAATAGACTAGTGGTTTCTGATTTTTGTTTCATTAAAAACACCCATGTACACCTGCTATGATCATCGACAATGGTCATCATATAATTGCATCTAGAAATGGAATACTCATTATAAGGTCCCCATAGGTC
>NW_011629970.1:0-1630 GCF_000512975.1 Sesamum indicum
CTTATAGACGGCAAGAGTGGATCATTTGATAGTCTGGGGAAATTGGAAAATCTTGAAAAGTTAAAGCTACTGAATGATGTATTTCCTAGTCCACCTTCGGAAGGCCAATTGCGTGGTCTTCCTCCACCCTACAAATTCCCAAAGAAACTCAAGAGCCTGACTTTAGCTGATACTTTTCTTGACTGGAGTAATATGTCAATTCTAGGAGTGCTGGAGAATTTGGAGGTGCTGAAGCTGAAAGATAAATCATTCATGGGGAAGTGCTGGGAGGCAGCGGATGGAGGTTTTCGCCGCCTTGAAGTCTTGCACATTGGAAGAACTGATTTAGTTTTCTGGATAGCTTCAGCTCATCATTTCCCTCGACTTAGACGCCTTGAGCTGCAGAACTGTGAGGAACTGAAAGAAGTTCCAATTGGGTTGGCAGATATCGAAAACGTCCAAGTTTTGGACTTGTACCGTACAAAATTTGCATCTGCCTCTGCCAAGAAAATCGGAGAGGCAAAAAAGAAGCAAGAGCAAAACGGCAAGGCCGGTGGATTCAAGCTCTCCATTTTTCCCCTTGACGAATGATACTCACCCTCGGTTCTATCTCCACAGGTAAGTAAAACTTTCATGTAGTTATTCCTTGAGTCCCTTGTTGAATGCTAATTGTGTCCCATTTTGAGAAATATATCCTTACTTCCAGTATCAATATGATCAAGGACGTTTGGCATGTTAATAAGTTAAGGTATTCTTTATTATTAAGAGGAAAATACCATTTTTCATCTCGTAATTTAAGGTCTTTACACTTTTGATCGCATCAGCTACAAAATTTTCATTTTTGGTTCTATAACTATTTCAAAAAATTGGCACTTTCAGTCTCATGATATCTTTCTATTAGATATTTAACCGAATAGACCATGTAGCCGTCAAGTGCATGAAACAAACTCCCACACACTTGGACACTTTGTTTTGATAAGAACTAACGACTATTAAATATCTGTGCAGGCACATCACAGATCTTCGTGCTTGAATAATGCTGGGCGCAGTTCATTCTGTTCCTTTCGCAGAACTCCCTGAATATTGCACTTTAATTTTTTGAATGAATAATTATTTCGTGTGTTTCCCGCGACTTGTTTGTTACCTGATTAAACTTGTATGTTTTGAGACTATGAAATAAGCTGTTGTATTTTGACTATATACTCATTTCAAATTTAATAACATTCAGTGACTACTGTTGATTAATTAGAATTATCAACAAACTTGAAACTTATATATCTTTGGAGATCTCAGTAAAGACAATATGTGATCTCACTTCTGATCTCACTTAATCGGCTAACAGGACATCCTTTAGTGTCTGCAACAAATCACTTCACATTTTAAACATTCTTATTTGCTTTTATTTTTAATATTGCATATTGCAACTTTTATTCTATAGAGTATATATTTATGGCATATATATAGTCAACAAAATAATATATAATTGATGCTAATCAACTATTTACAAAAATATATATTTGATTTTCTTTGTTAATTGCAGTGACTATTTGGATTCATATTTATAATTTCTTGAATATATGTTTTTTTTTCTTATTTTGTAAATATAATATCACAACAATCTTATTTTTGTTGAACGATAATAATTTATTAT
>NW_011629971.1:0-1622 GCF_000512975.1 Sesamum indicum
CGCTCAGATGAAAGAGGTCGTTGAAGCCCATGGTGCCGAGGTCGCCAGAGCACGTGAGGAAGGTCAGATGTCGGGCTTTTCTGCTGGGCAAGAGGCTGGTCTTGTCCAAGGTTGCATTGAAGGACGTGAAGATTTCTTGAACTCTGCCGAGTTCGCTGATCGAGTTCGCAGTGCCAGGCTGGAAGGAGCTCGGGATTTCTTGAAGACCCCAGTTTTTGATACTGCGGTCGAGATCAAGGCAAGCATCTACATGACGCAGGGTTTCAGCAAATGCAAGGCTGAAGCTAACAATTTGAAGGCATTTGCTGAAGGGTTCGATCAGAACAGGCTTAATCCTTTTGTGGATGAGAACTTCCAACCCTATCCCGAAGAGCCATCTCCTCAAATTGAAGGTACCGAGTTCGCGAGCTTGATGGACGAGGTGGAGGCTTTGGATGAATGAGCTCGACCTTATGACCTCATGACCTGCATCTCTGCAAATACTTAGGGGTTTTTTGTATAGGTACAAAGTTAGAGAAACAATTATATTTTGACTATACACTGATGGTTTGGAATTTTTGCTGTGTTTGTCAACTTTTGACAATTTCAGTGTCTAACAGCTTTCTTAATTATTCAAAGATTGCGTGAATGGTTGCCTTTAAATACTTGCGTTTAGACGACAATGAAATATCAATGAAGTTATGAACATGTTAAAATACACACGACCACATGAACTCAAGAGTTGTGAAGCTTACTGGTTTTGCGATCCTCTCTAGGTCGAATGATCAGATCTTGGGATTTTTGCGGATTACGCTTTCTCAGATCGAAGGATCTCTCTCAGATCTCGTGATCTTTTCAGATTTTACGATCTTTCTCAGATCGAATGATCTTTTTCAGATCTTGTGATCTTTCGCAGATTCTACGATCTTTCTCAGATCGAGTGATCTTTTTCAGATCTTGTGATCTTTCTCAGATCGAATGATCTTTTTCAGATCTTGTGAGCTTTCGCAGATTCTACGATCTTTCTCAGATCGAATGATCTTTTTCAGATCTTGTGATCTTTTTCAGATTCTACAATTAAATATAAGCAAAACGCTAACTTGAAGTGAGATAAGTAGCAAGAAAAGAACATGGCTATATTATCTGTCAATGATCTTTTTCAGATACAATATACATGAGCTCTCATCAACCTCGAGCTCGATCTTTCTTGGGTACAAAAACGATCTTTATTACATGACCTTTCACAGCATAACTATGCATAAAATTTCTTCAAGTTCTGGACATTCCATGGTCGTGGTAAGTCTTGACCTTCCAGATCTTGCAGTCGATAACTGCCTCTTCGCTTGATCTCCGTAACCTTATAGGGTCCTTCCCATCCTGGGTCAAGTTTTCCCACATGCTTTGATACCTCCACTTTCTTTAGCACGAGGTCTCCAACTTGAAATTGTCTGGGCCTCAGTTTTTTGTTGTAACTCCTCATCATTAAGCTTTTGTGGTGTAGTATCTTGGCATACGCGATCTCTCTTTTCTCTTCGATTACTTCCAAGTCCAAGCAGCGCTCCTCGCGATTAGTTGCAGGATCATACATAGTAACTCGGTGTGATTCCTCGCCTATCTCTGCAGGAATAAGAGCTTCAGTACCA
>NW_011629972.1:0-1615 GCF_000512975.1 Sesamum indicum
GATGTACTATTAACGTTGACCTACGCAAAGCATTCGACTCGATCTCATGGACTTTTCTCTCTCGAGTGCTCTATGGGTATGGCTTTCCTCCACTTTTAATATCATGGATTATGGAATGCAACTCCACTTAGTCCTTTTCAGTGGCTTTGAACGGCTCCCTCCATGGGTTTTTTTCGGGGAAAAAAGGCCTAAGGTAAGGAGACCCGATGTCGTCGGCCCTCTTCCTTCTTAGTATGGAGCACTTTTCACGACCGATCAAGAGGAAAACGTCCATTTTCGACTTCAACTTCCATCCCAAATGTGAGAAGCTGAAGATTACACACCTCCTCTTTACCGATGATCTTATGTTTTTCTCCCGAAGTGACCTTCCATCTATTCACATCTTGATGGAATGCCTCCAAGAGTTCAGGGACGCCTCTGGCCTCACGGTCAGTACTTTCAAATCATGCATATTTATAGCAGGCATCCAAAACGAGGAGCATGACGGGATTCTTGCTCGGACAGAGTTTACGAGAAGAGAGATGCCTGTCTGGTACCTTGGCATTCCCCTGGCGGCAAAGCGACTTTCAATCACCAACTACTTACCGCTTGTAGACCAGATTGCCAATTGCATATCCAAATGGACGGCTAACCCCTATCATTTGTAGGCCGACTAGAAGTCATTCTTTCAATTATTTAGGGGGTGGAGTGCTTTTGATTTCAAGTGTTCCCACTTCCAGCAGTGGTCATCGAGAAAATTCATAAACTTTTCTGAAATTTTCTCTCGGATTCTAGGAGAGCACCAGTTGCTTGGGAGAAAATCTATCATCCTAAGGAAGAACGCACTCTTGGTATCCGACATATTCAATCGTGGAACGTTGCGCTCCTTGCCCGAGTTTTATAGAACATTCATCACAAGGCAAACACATTGTGGGTACAGTAGGTCAACGGTGTTTACCTTAGAGGCGCTTCGATTTGGGACTGGCAACTGAAGAAGGGGGTCTCCACCCCTTCAACGGCTTGCCGACATTCACAACAGAGTGGTCACCGCATTTAGGTCATCAGATGCAGCAATCCAACAAATGGCAGGATGGTCTACCACAAAAGGTTTTGCTAACGTCCAAAGCCTATGAGTATTTTAGGCCGAAACTCATAAGGCAGCCTTGGAAAGCGACTATCTGGAAGGCATTTATCCTGCCGAAGTACTCATTTATCTTGTGCCTTGGTCTATGGGCAGACTGGCTACACATGACCGACTTATGCCCCTCCAGGAGGAAGATTCGTGCTCCTTGTGCATCAACACCAAAGAATTAGCTAAGCACCTTTCTCTTTGAGTGTCCCTTAGCGACTACGTTTGATCTCATATCCGGCAATGGTTTAGCATCAGCCGAAGTATTTCCACCCTCCATGGCGCGATTAAGTGGGTTAAGAAAGAGAAGACTGGCTCCTCTGTGCAGAACAAAGCGCGCACATCACTTTGGTATTCACGGTCTACAATCTTTGGAGGCACCGAAATAAAGTCATTTTTTAGGGCGCAACACCTTGTCCCAAGGGTCTTATTATTTCTAGAAAGAATGAAAGAATGCCACTACAAAGACAGAGACTGGCACGAACGAAGACTGTCTTCTCGCTGAAA
>NW_011629973.1:0-1611 GCF_000512975.1 Sesamum indicum
TGCATTATGTTAGTGTCCAAATCTAAAACCTTGTATCCTTTCTTCCCTTGAGCATAACCTAAAAAGACACACCTCATAGCTCTTGGCTCAAATTTTCCTTTGTGAGGAAGAACATTTGTAGCAAAACATAGACAGCCAAAAACCTAAAGGTGTGAAAAATCAGGTATTTTATTGTGAAGGACTTCATAAGGGCTTTTCCACTTCAAGGTAGGTGTAGGCATTCTATTTATCAGGTAAGTAGCAGTCAACAGTGATTCAACCCAAAATTTCTGAGGGAGTTTAGCATGAAACATGATAAACCTGGCAACTTGTAGTAGATGTTGGTGCTTTCTTTCAACTACACCGTTTTGTTGTGGGCTGTATACACATGTTCTTTGATGAAGAATCCCTCTATTTTAAGTCTTGGCATTGTTTGTTGGTAAACTCAGTATCATTGTCACTTCTTATCTTTTTAACCTTAAAATTGAATTGAGTTTCAACCATGTTCAAGAAATATTCCAGGTTTTGTTATACTTGAGATTTATGGACCCTCATGTAAATTCATGTGGCTCTACTACAATCATCAACAATTGTGAGCATATATGTGCAATTTGTGACAGAGTATTGATTATAAGGGCCCCAAACATCAACATGTATAAGATCAAAAACAGTGCTAGAGTGATTTTCATTAAGCTTGAAAGGAAGTCTGTTTTGTTTAGCAAGGGGACATACTTCACAACAAGTAAGAGGTTCATTCCTATCTACTTTAAAGGGCAAATGAAACATAACTTCTTTGCTAAGATGCCCTAGTCTATTGTGCCATAGATCAACATGTTTATTTTCCCTTTTCAGATGTTTCAAATCCTCAATGAAATGAGCCATGTGTTTGTGCGGATCATGCTTCTTGCAGTTTTGAGTGTGTTTAAGCAGATACAGTCTCCCTCTTTTAATACCTATGGCAATGACCTTTTTAGTCACAAGGTCCTGCACAAAGCACTGAGAGTTGGTAAAAATGATACTAACATTTTCAGCTTCACACAATGCATTGACAGATAAAAGGTTATGCTTGAAGTCAGGGATATATAACACATTTTTAAGAGTAAGTTTGTCAGATATGTATATATCTCCTACCTTTTTCACATTGTACATGCTGCCATCAGGTAATTTGACAGAATTAACAGTGTCAAGGGGCCTCAAATTATGGAACAAGTCTTGGTTCATGGACATATGTGCCGGCACCACTGTCCATGATCCAATCTTCTTTAGAATTAAAGTTAGTTTTGTGAAGAAGTGTACCTGCAAAATTTACAGAATTATCTGCATATATGCTGTTGGAGTAACTCTGAGAAAATTCTGGATTATGTAGAATTTTCTTTACTTCAGCCTTGATCAATTCGGTCAGATTGTTCTCATTCTGAGAAGAGGCTTGTATGTCCCTTTACCATTTTCCAGTTGTACGTTGAAGGTTTTATTGATCACAGGTTTGTTGGCACCCTTTCTTTGCTTCATCAGCTCTTCATACCATTTCGGGTAGCCATTTATTTCAAAACATTGTTCCCTCATGTGACCAGATTTCTTGCAGTGTGTGCAATACATCTGCTTCTTTTCAGCTGCACTCCTCTTCTTGATGGG
>NW_011629974.1:0-1607 GCF_000512975.1 Sesamum indicum
TTTTTTGCTGACTAAAACAAAATAGGAGGGAGGTTTTAGCCTATTCTAAAAATAGGGGGTGTTTTTTTGCGTACTTTTCCAAACATAGGGGGGTTTCATGCATTTTGGCCATTATATAGTGAGAAAATTGGGTCGGGCTGAGGTGGTGGATCGGATCAGGGTAGGAGGGCCTCCAAAGTGGTCTTGGTTTGGCAAATGGGCCTCTAGACTAGGCTTGGAGTTTACTCGGTTTTGGGCCACAAATTATAACATACCCCACCTTGGATCAAATACCCAAATAAGGTAGGTCAGGAGTATAGTGGATCTGGTCATTTTCATCATTGACATAGAATACTCCATGGATGTACCTGCAGATAGAAAAAACT
This sequence comes from Sesamum indicum, assembly GCF_000512975.1. Classification (NCBI taxonomy): domain Eukaryota; kingdom Viridiplantae; phylum Streptophyta; class Magnoliopsida; order Lamiales; family Pedaliaceae; genus Sesamum; species Sesamum indicum. The sequence continues at coordinate 366 of NW_011629974.1, forward strand.
TTGACAAGGAAACTTTGTTAGTCAGGAAATAAACTGAGAATCTTTAAACACTTATTGAATTTTTCGATAGGCAAGCACTTAGTTCCCATGTCTGCAGGATTCTCGTCAGAACTAATCTTTTCCAGCTTTATAACATCTTTAGTCACGATATCTCAAATGAAATAGTACCTAACGTCTATATGCTTTGTTCTATCATGAAAAACATGGTTCTCGCATAATTGAATTGAGGATTGGCTATCAGAAAAAATCACAAGTTTCTTTAGAGAAACCAATTTCTTTTATAAGACCATCTAGCCATATGGCTTCTTTGAATGCTTTTGTGGTAGCAATATACTCAACTTCGGTTGTAGATAATGCAACAATGTGTCGGAGTTGGGATTTTCAACTAATGCATGAACCACAAAAGGTAAACACATAAGATGTGGTGGATTTACGACTATCTCTATCGTTTGCATAATTAGAGTACATGTAACCAACAAGTTGAGTATGTTCAGAATTTTTAGAGAAAGTAATGCCAATATTATCAGAGCCACGCAAATATCTAAGCAATCATTTCAAAGCTTCATAGTGAGGAGGACAGGAGTTAGACATATATCTACTAAGGCAGCTAATAGCATAAGCAACTTCAGGTATTGTGCACACCATAAGAAACATATAGATCCAATCACATTTGAATAAGGAACATTTTCCATCTTTTCTTTTTCACTTTCGATTTTAGGGCATTGATCTTTACATAACTGAAAGTGAGCAGCCAAAGGCACAGAAGTAGGTTTAGCATTTTCCATGCAAAATTTGTTAAGGATAGACAAAATATACGATTTTTGATTTAGAAGTATAGAAGAGTTTTCTCTATTGCTAACAATATTCATACCAAGAATTTGTTTGGCATTGCCAAGATCTTTCATTTCAAAAGCTTTACATAAATCCTTTTGTAAAACATTTATAAGTTGTAAACTAGGACTAGCAATCAACATGTCATTAACATGTAAAACGAGAAAAATAGGAGAGTTATCCACATACTTGTAATAAAGACAGTGATCATAACGACTTCTTTTAAAATTCAAAGACTGCATGAATAAGTCGAATTTTTTGTTCCATTGTCTAGGGGATTGCTTCACTCCATACAAGGAATTTTTCAATAAACACACATATTCGGGTTTAGACACACCACTGAGACCAATGGGTTGACTCATATAAATATCCTCATCCAAATCACCATGTAGAAATGCAGTTTTAACCTCC
>NW_011629975.1:0-1606 GCF_000512975.1 Sesamum indicum
GAGGTGTGAATTGATCAGATCTTCATTTCGTGGAATCCTCATCTCCAAGGCCAATAAATTGTCGTTTTTATGGGCTGGGGCAGGAATTCGTTGACTGTCATTTTTATGGGAGGATTTCAAGAGTACTGACTAAGAATCTCCCATTTTCTTATCTGTTTTTTAATTATTATGTTTTACTATATAGTTAATGATCATTTAAAACGTTGTCAGTTAATTAATAGCACGTTACTACTTAATTAGGGATTTTTCAATTATTAAAAGATTTGATATGGTATGACAACTATTTCAAAAATAATCATATAGTAATTATTATTTTCAAATCATTAAAATTGGCCTGTCACAACTAATTACTTAAATATATATATAGAAAAATGCAAGTAACTCTATGATATTAGAAATGAGCAAATTATCCCTTTATGCAAAAAAATTAACAATTTCTCCCTCTGTATATTTTAACATGTAGCAATTTATCCCGTTATGGTCTTACAATAAAATAATTTACCTACCTGTCTAGGGAGGTAAATTGCTTCATTTACTACAAAAAGGTGGGATTTTTGGCATGGTCGGGACAACCGTTCCAAAACCCGTTCCATATTAGAACGGTCTTTGGAACACATAAGGAGTGGATATCGAAAGGTAACGCCGTGATTTATATTTTTTTTGGGTTATAATTTTGGAATGGCCAAATCGTTCCAACATGAGTTCCAAACAAACAGTTACAAAATTCGATCCAAATACCGTTCCAAAATAATAACGATAAATAGTTGGAACTTTATATGGAATACAATATTAGAATTAGGGACCGTCTTGAGTTGACCGTACCTATATGTGACAAAAAATGTCGAAAAGATGACAGTTAGAAAATGTATTACAACATGAAGTACAATTTAAAATGATTTTGTAACACTTTTAATCAATTTATTTTTGTAACTTGGATAAATTTAACGTATTGATCTAATTCAAATGGATGTAAGCCATTGATTTGTATATCAAATATAGATAGCTGGTTTAAATTAGAAAATATATAGATTATTGGTCTGTTTATTAGATCTGGATAGTCATTTTATAGCTAAAAATATGAAGCAAAATCACAACCGATACACGTGATGCACAACGCCTGCATGAAAGGGGGTGTTTTGCACATCTTCTTAAAGTTGAGGGGAGTAGATTTGTATTTTTTTTACAAGAAATTATTTGTCTATTTTTCGTATCACACACATGGGTAAATTTTATATATATTATGAAAGAAGTATGAATTCAGATCTTAATCTCGTGGAATCCTCGTCTACGAGGCCAAGAATTCAGAACAAGTTGACTTTGTCATGAATTAAAATAGCCAAAAGACATGTGATAATTAGCTCAACAACAATATTAAGCTAAAAAGAATTGCCACTTGCAGAAAGTTGCATATGAACAATATTTTCGACCATCATATGATTAATATTTTAAAGTTTCTTGTCTAAGAATCTCCCGTGATCGTACATGTGTTTTAATTATTGCAGGTTACTATATAGTTTATGCATATGAATTAAAGCGTGGCCAATTAATTAAGAGCGCATATATTGATTGGCATCTTTACATTATTAACAGATTTTATATATTCATA
>NW_011629976.1:0-1598 GCF_000512975.1 Sesamum indicum
AGTGAAATCTGACCAGAGTCTCCATTCAGAAAGAACACTTGCAGAGGTACATAAGATGATGAAGATGCTGTTGCTGAACTAAATCTGTATGTTGGTTGTAGTATTTTACTGCCTTTTGGACATGGAATGGTCAGAAGTCGTGGTCCGGTTCTCATCTGCCAGACCTGCAGAAGGAGAACGTTAGGTCGTCTCCCATCGTTGCAAGTGAATCCAACACCATATAATACATCTAGTAGCCAAAGGTGGTGGGCAAGCAGAGGCAAAGAGAGAGGACAGAGGGGATCCAAGAGAAGATATATACCTCGACTATTCCTTTTCGAGGTGCATGTATAGCTAGACAGAGACAGTAATCACTTTTTGAGTGCTCGTCATAAGCCCAACGTGAGGCTGCTGCTTTATCTTTGCGGGCAAGCATCTCCACAAACAAGCAGCTTGCTTCACGATATCCCTGCAAAAGGAACCAAGGTCAGTTATATTGTCATCGGCCTTGAAATAAGAATTCGGGATGCAATCCGAATAATTTAAACAAATTCGAATGTTAAGTGACAGAATTTTAGAATCTATAAAACTTTTTTGGAAACATAATAATGTAATATACACAGTCAACATACCTTCCATAAACGCACGACAACAAGTGCCTGAGTGTCTAAGAGCAAAATACGGCCAAGTGAATCGGTTATTGCGGCCAAAGTACCACTAGGCGACAATGTGAGCTTCTCACCCTTCCGTGGGTGATCCTTCAAACAAGTTAGGGGAGAGGCTGCCAAGAAGTAGACATTATTGGTCAGAACTCCAGTAAAGCATCTTAAATGGCCAGAACATCTTTGTTAACATAGTTATAATTGGCAAATATATGGTATGGAGTGTTATATATCACTTCTTTTTGAGACGTGGAAAAGGTAGTGAATCAGATTAGGCTTGTCAGTGGAATGGTTAAAAAAAGGACCAAACAAATTATTTTAGATCCAAACCCTACCCAATTCATTGTACCCAATCAGACACAGTGTTTGGGTCCGATCAGACCCAAATCCGATTTTCCTTTCTTTCTTTCTTTTTTTTTTCCAAATCCATTTTTTCTGCAAATCATACTAATTAAATTAATTTTTTTTATTTTCTATTTTTACCATAATTTATCAATAAATTCAAAATTTTGAGACCAATTCACAAATAATATATCATTTATTATACCTTTATAAAATAACGTTATGAAAATATTTCACGATAAATAATGTTATGATGTCTTAAAATTTTTAGATTTGTTCACTTATAGGTAGATCGATTGATAAATAATAATTCAATTGAATATGGAAGAAAATAAATATATATTTTGGGTCCAAATTGGGTACATAGACACATGTGCGTTGATAGGTAGAGACCCAACCCAAACCTAATATATATTCTTTTAATGGATCAGGGTTCGGGTATGGCTCTTAGAATTAATCTATGGGTCTAGATAGGGTTTTATGCTATCCATTGAATCAGATAGGGCAGCCAACACTACAAGCAACTTTCTAACCTCGAGCAAATGGTTGAGATTTAGCTTCTGGCTTCTTCGTGGGCTTTTCTTCACTCCGCCAAATCAATTTTGAAAATGAAGC
>NW_011629977.1:0-1598 GCF_000512975.1 Sesamum indicum
GACTTCCGACTTCAGCAGGCTACATTGAGAAGAGAGTGTAGAGAAAGGCACAGACTTCTAATGTGAGCGACTGTTGGGAAGAGAGTGTAAAGCGAGGCACAAACTTCCGACTTCAGCAAGCTACATTGAGAAGAGAGTCTAGGGAAAGGCACAGACTTCTAATGTGAGCGACATTGGGGAAGAAAGTGTAGACGAGTACACATACTTCCTGCTTGAGGCGATCAGGCAGTGTATCTGAGGCACTGTTTGTTGAGAGTTACCCGCCACCTTTGGAAGAGAGTGCAGAGAGAGGCGCAGACTTCCGTTCTATTTTAGTGTTGAATGAGTACATGAGAGACATTATATTTTGTGGGGGAGCCTAGCAACCGATTTAGGACGAAGGTGTAGACGAGCACACATACTTCCATTTGGGTTGAGTTGATCACCTCGGGTGCAGCAGAGGCATCGTTGTGGGAAATAACGTGTTGTGCTGGAGAGGTACTTCACGATGGAGCGCTCGAAAGAGCAGGAGGTCGGTCTGGTGTCGCAAGATACTGAGAGAGAGTATTGGGCACCGCATACACATCAATCCTTCGTGTATGTGTTGACGAGGACGTCAACAGAACGAGTGGGTGAGGGTGTCACAGGCTGCACCTTGGACTAGAGGTCGGCTGTAACACTTGTGGCGAACGTGCGGGCGACTAGGGAATGTCAGCCAGCACGCAGCGATGATGGAGCGCAACCTTGGGCGCGAGTAGGAGCTTTATGTGTGAAGCAGAGTGCTTTATCCTTGGAGATGCGGGAAAAGTGCACTCCTCAGCCTTTTAAGTGTTCTACTCTTGGAAAAGAGATTATTTTCTTAAGCCTATTATAAGAGGGGGCATGTAGTGGTGAGCTCCACCCAGGCCTCCCCGTGCACGACGACAGTAGCTTTAGAAGATGTCTGCACTAAATGAGCATCTCTTGGGGGCATGATGGGGGCCTTCAAGAGCTGGCTCTAGGCAGCTCATGAGAGGAGCGCTAGAGTCCCCGTAGGGCTTGGAAACCTGACTGGCAACGTAGGGCCAAGATGGCCTATGTTGGGCGCCGAGACTGCCGAGACTGCCAAGAGGCTCGTGTGATGTGAAAGGTTGCCCCGCAGGCTGCGATAGATCAGGTGCGAATGGGTGATCGAGGCAATCATTCGAAGACCTCGTGATCCAACTCATGGAATGCGCTATTAAGTTCAAGCAGTCCATGGCTGAAAGGCTGATCACCACATTGTGGGCATATTATGAAACCAAAGCTGAAAGGCTGTTGGGCATGCCGTGCGAGATAACGGCAAGATGTCGCCATAGCGATTGCGCCTCGGACTTATGATGCGGTCCTACTCGGGCAAGGCATGGAAAGCGGTCATGATGAGGGCGAGCGCGTAGGATGTACCGAGTGAGTGTTGGGCATGAGATAGGCGTTGCGGGCGCAAGCGTAGTGCCGTAATGCAGAGGTGGAGCGGGGATGCTCCTTGCCATTAAGCAGTGCGTCGGCAGGTTCCGAGATTGTGGGCGAGACGCTAAGGTACTAGTGTCGAGAGCCTCAACGAGTATGGGCATTCTGGATAGGCGAGCGCAAGAGCACGCGGT
>NW_011629978.1:0-1597 GCF_000512975.1 Sesamum indicum
GCAGTTTGGAATGAAACTTCCTCCCTATTCCTATGGGTCGAGTGAGCTCTTGCTTCTCCGCTTCGAGTAGCCGACTCGACCTTTCTTACCAGATATTGGATTACCTTTCAAAAGATGCCGAGCCAAGATCAGGTGATTTTATTCCTATAGTTAGGCATAGTCCGAATTAGCTCGTCAGTGGTAGAAGCTGGTTCATCGGCTTAAGCCAGTCAATCTATTTCATATCCTACCCTACGCCTCCTATAATAGATTCAGCTCCAGCTGCGCTTTGCTGATTTCTTTCTCAATCCTGAATCCGAACTTGCAACTTTCATCACGAAAGACGCTTTCTCAGTATCTATTCAATTCGGACTTCATGCTCCCTCCTCTATCGCGAGTGGCTTTCGCTCCGAGGGTTAGGGTCAAGGGTTGGCTCTATCTAAGTAAAGCTTTCGCTCCTTCAAATCAATTCTATTGGGAGGCCTAACGAGTGACAATGGTTCACAGTCCGACTGCTAATTCAAGTTACCTTTCAAAGAGACGAGATTCCGCATCTACTTATTTCGGGATGAAGACATGTCGGCCTTACGACTGCTAATTGAGGCCTAAGGTATAGCAGTAACTGTATGAAACGTACTAGCAATGACTTTTGAGGAATTATTGATTCAAAACTTTCTAGCGCTACACCCCTTTTCAACTATCTCAAATAGCGCACTAGCCGTAAGAGAAAGAGGTGTCGAATACGGCCACTCATCCGCTGAGCTGGCCGAAAGAAGCAAGCAAAGAGTCTTACTCTAAAGAAAAAGCCTATTCCTATTCTACCTGCAAACTTTGAATCGAAGTACTTAGCACTCACCGCTACAATTGGCGCTGCATCTATCCCAATGAATTTTTAGCTTTTCCTTAGCCCTCTTCTTTAGAACTGGCTTACTCACAGGAAGCTGGCCTAGCAGATGACTCTTAGTTAGACTGGTACTAGTTAGGATATAACATAAGGGGAATTCCATTCTAGGAGTTCTCCAAAGCCCTATCCCATATAAATAAAAGAGAAAAGCTATATTAACGCTCTAGCCCAAGAATAGATCTTATGAAAAGAACGATCGTCAGCGGAGATCGCAATACGAAGTTTTTTAGACAGAATCCCCGGCATCAGAGAATTCCAGGGATTTTCTCTATTTCAAGTAGGAGATAGCCGGGTATTCCCACAGAGAAGTCTTGCTCTGGCATGCCCAAAGCGTTGAACATAGAGAATGAAGGATCGATGTAATTGAGTTGGTGGAATTGAATTGGATTCCGCTTTTTTTAATAGTAAGAGGGGAATTGAGTAAAATATCCTTGTCCGTAGTTCCAGCGGATTCTCTTTTGTCTTGCAAACCCCTTATTCTGTACTCCCCTATTCTTGAAAAGACCGCCTCAATTACATTGACCCTTGACTTTTGGCTTTTCGTTCTTTCTGCTGCAGCTGTTTAGCTATATTCCCTTTTCTTAGTCCTCATCAGGAAAGAAAGCATTGAAAGAAAAAGTCTCACGCTCTAGCACAGAAGCTGAATATCGAGCTATGGCTTCAACATCTGCAGAAAAAACTTGCTTTTCGACTACCTTGAGTCTTTAGTTGGGG
>NW_011629979.1:0-1597 GCF_000512975.1 Sesamum indicum
ACGTTGAAGTCTTATGTGAACTTCAAAACAAATCAAGAGAAAGGTAATCATTGATTTACGTTTTTTGCACTTCTTGTTTTAATTTCGCCATAAGCCCCATTTAATTTTAATGTTGTTATTATTAGCTACAACGAACGCTGGGGAACTCCAAGGGTATACCCCCTGGAATCATAGTTTTATTACGTTTCGATTTTAATTTACAAATTTTACATTACCGGTTCTACTTGCGCGTTTTCAGGCTGATCCACTCGCATATTTGTTGCTTTCAGTTCCACCACGTAATTTGAAAATAATGCAACTTTAGAAGCAGCTAGTAAAGCGGTTCGAATGAAAAACTACATCAGAGACTTGGTTGTATCGTCTAGCATAGTTGACATAGTTATCTTCTATGATAACAATGGGGCAGTAGCATAAGCAAAGGAACCGAGATCTCATCACCGTTGCAAATACATTCTTAGACGCTACTATCTACTTTGAGAGATGGTGAGCAGAGGTGGCGTGCGGATGGACCGAGTCAACTCAGCACAAAACAAAGTAGATCCACTAACTAAATCGGTGTCGCAAATTGCTCATATTCAACATCTTGATAAGATACGTTTGGGGCCGATGGGTGATTGGTCTTAGGTCAAGTAGGAGATTGTTAGAATAAATGACAAAAAATCCAATTAGATTGACCTAGATGTATTTTATTCTAATAATTAATTGACATTATGTAATATTATTTTTAAGGAAATAAAATGAGTATTCGCTTATTTTGGCATCTACTTGTTTGTTCTCATTTTGTATGTTAGCATTTTCTTGAACATCACGAAAAAGCCCATAGACCACTTGACAAGCATGTTACATGCTTTCACAGCTTTTGAAGTATGTTATAACGCATTTCGATAAGTAATTGCATGATGAAAATAGCTCGTTTGATATTTGAAATTAATTGAATGATTCAAGCATGTGAAAGTTGAAATTTTCTATATTTATGCTTTTTTTTGCTGTTTTATGTCAAAAACACAAAATATAGGAAAAAAATTGCAGCAGCACTGCCGCTGTTGGGGTACAGTGTTCACCCGACCAGACTTGCGCAAGCAAGGGAGCCTGCATGCGCGGAATCTGGCAGAGAGCAAGCGCGCGTGTGAGCAACCTTCAATGCAGCCACGCGCGCTAATGCTGGGAGAGGGCCAGAGCGCACGCGCAAGCAACGACGATAATACGTGCTATAGGGCTGACAACCAACGGCTGGGATGTTTTTTGCCCGTAATTCGAAGATTTGATTTTCTAGAATTTTCTTCAGTACTAGTTAACTGTTTTAATTTTTTGGGAAAAAATTGATTTCTTTCTAAAATTAAAATTGTATAATTGATTGGCCAATGCGCCTATATTTTTGTCATCCTTTTGATTGCAAATTTCTAGCTTTTGTGCTTTCTTCATAAAATTATTTTTGTTATATTGGATATCCTGGAGTATAATATTACATGGGATGATTATTATGTGATGTATGGATGGATGATCTCGGAGCCCACGACCTCTTGTAGGTTTGAGTTTATGGTTCGGCTCGTATGCCCTTGTAATGTTTCTTCTCTCTCCCTCTCGTTTTTAACCTTGG
>NW_011629980.1:0-1587 GCF_000512975.1 Sesamum indicum
CTTCTAGAATGGCTTCTGTCTCCGACTGTGAATGTGTATATGCTATCTTTTACCTCCATCCAGCTCATCCCTGGTTCCTTTTTCACTTTGCTGTCTTCATCAATCTTCGCACCTTTGCAACATTTTCCCATAATCATGCTGAAGCATAAATATTTGCCAGACGAACATGGGTACCAGATTTTTCGGGTTCAAGAGTATATAGTATCTCGGCAGCACGTTGCCCTATTTCTACATCCTTGTGAATTTTGGCAGCTCCAAGAAGTGCCCCCCAAACCATGGAATTAGCTTCAAATGGCATATTATTAACGAGATGCATTGCCTTATCCAATTTCCCAGCTCGACCAAGGACATCAATCATGCAAGCATAGTGCTCTTGTGTCGGTTCAATGCCAAACTGCTCTTTCATTGTCTCAAAATACCATTCAGCTTCATTAACAAGACCACCATGATTGCACGCACTAAGGACACTGACTAATGTTACATGATTGGGAGAAATACCATCTTTCAACATCTCATCGAACAAATGGAGGGCCTCTTTACCATGACCATGTTGTGCAAGTCCACCAATCATTGCAGACCATGAGATAACAGTTTTGTCATAAACCTCAGAGAAAGCACGAGTAGTGTCCTCTATGCTCCCACATTTGGCATACATGTTAACAAGTGAATTCCCAGCAAAAACATCTGACATGAACCCTAGTTTTCAATGCATGAACATGGATTTGCTTCCCTTGTTCATAAGCTGATAAATTTGCACAAGCATTAAGAAGAGAACTGCAAATAAAAGAATCTGGCTTAAGATCCATGTCTAGTAGCTTCAGGTAGAGCTTCAATGCTTCATCACCTTGTCCGTATTGAGCATAAGCTGTCATTATTGATGTATAAGATGGTAAATCATCAATGGGGCATTCTTCAAAAACTCGAGCTGCTTCATGAAGCTGCCTGCATTTTCCATATGAATCAACAAGACTGTTTGAAATGAAATTATCACCGTGGTAACCTGACTTCACAATAAGTGCATGAATCTGTTTGCAGATAGTAATAGCGGCCAAAGCAGCAATTGCATTAAGCACTGCTAGTAAGTTGCCTGGTCAAATTCCATTCTTTTCTTGTACATCTCCACAAATAGGGTTATGGATTCTCTATCCTCGCCATTCTGTGTGTGGCCAGAAATCATGACATTCAAAGCAACCAAGTCTTTTTCTGGCATCAAATCATAAACTGTTATGGCATCTTTCACCAAACGACATTTGCAATACATGTCAATGAGGCCAACACTAACAAAGGGGTCCTTCATTATCTCCATCTTTATCAATTTGGCATGAAACTGCTTACCCAATTCTTGGACACCTAATGCAGCACAAGCTTTAAGAGCACTTGATAAGGTGAACATATTAGGATAAATCCCAGATCTTTTCATATGATCAAACAGTTTCAAGGCCATCTGATGATAATCATGAGATACACAACCAGCAATGGCAGCATTCCAAGAAGCAATATCAGATTCTGGAATATCATCAAAAACAGTTAGAGAATCTCCAAGATCTCCCACTTTTGCATACATGTCAACTAGTGCATTCAATGAGA
>NW_011629981.1:0-1578 GCF_000512975.1 Sesamum indicum
AAAAAAAAAAAAAATTCTCGGCCTTGATGTTCACCAGTCCAACAGCCGTCACCTATTGAGATTGGGTCCAACCACTCCACAATGGTTGGTTGGCAACATACACTACATAAAAAGCAAGGTCTGAAAACCCTGACACATAATCATAGGGTCCCCTACCGTACCATGAACTAGGGCTGGTATCCGTAGGACATGATCTTGTACCATCATCAGGCATGCCCTTATGGTAAGACGAAAAAGCACATTGGCCAACTGCATCAGGCACACCCTTATACACATATATATAATTATATTTCGGCCTATAAATTAATTATTGTTTTCACTAATAATACTTTACATTCAAATATAAAAATAAAAAAAACTATAATAATAAAATTGCATTTTAATTAACAAAAAGGGTTCCAATAGTCCATGGTCAAGCAACTAAAGAGATCAACATACTTGAACAAATAACGTAATTCTAGCTGATCCAGTGTATATACTCGAAAATCAGAGAGAGATTGAGATTAACAGTCAATACGCAATTCTAGGGATGACGTTTAGACTGGTCTGACAGCATAACAAATCTCTAATAGTGCTTTACATGAGAGTTGGAACGGATGCATTTATATTTTGTGTGGCGATTACATTGCGAATGAGGCCATCCCAAGTATTGTTGTCAATTTGTAGTGGCCTCCATTTTGTACCAACTCTTAAAGCGGACATGCCGTACTACAAATGTGTAAAGACTTCTTTTACACGATTTTGAGAAGATTTTTATTAAAGTCCGGGGACTGTTACAAATCAATGCAGGTTGTGGTTCAACATGTAACAGTCTGAAATTTGTAACGCCTTAACAAACACTACCATTTCAAATGCTTTTGGAACGGCCTTTGTAACTCTTCCGCTGTTACAAAAAGACCAAATTCATTTCATGCCCTTTTCTAACAGTGACATAACTATTTTTGCAATTAAAAATTAAGTTGTAGAACTAAATTTGACTATCAAATTGTAGGACAAAAATGCAGATTGAATTTTTTATTTCAAAATCTATTCCATCTTCTACTCCATTTGACATATAGATGCCACATCATATATATAAAATCTTTTTCAAAATAATATACATGAGATCATGTTTATACACGTGACACATGTATGTTGAGTAGGATAAAGGAAAAAATATAATTTACACTAGAAAACTCAATCCAACAAAAATGACACTAATTAATTCCCTATTCTTGTGGGGGTTAAAAAGCATTTATCCCTATGATGAGGGTAGTTTATCTAAAGATAAATTTGCCCCTCATTGTAGATAATGCAAGGTTATCAACCGGGAATATCTTCTAAAAAGGTTAGAAATTCCACTAAATGCTCTTAAGGAGGGATTTACGACAACAATAATTATGAAGTATCAATCAGCTATAATCTGGGATGCTTGACTTAAGCATAACAACCACATATTTTCACTTGCCAAATATATCATGGAAAAGTTTATAAATGTCACGGATGGACTTCATTAATAGGTAATGTACATATACCCTCAGTAATACACTTGACCTATATACTTGTCCATCTGTTGAAAACTGACTTGAGCGTCGGAGT
>NW_011629982.1:0-1577 GCF_000512975.1 Sesamum indicum
AATATGAATATGAGCTATTTACGATATTCGCATAAAACAACTATATGGAAAAATTATATTTTTTATCATATGTTTTATATCATGAATGATGTATCATATGATGTAGTGTGGTTATGACAAGATCATACATGATAATAACTTTATGTTGAAACATATAACTTGTTACATGAAAGCAAATGATTGGCTACTCTATTATGAACTATAATAAGATGAAAAACAAAAGAAGTCCGACATAGAAGAATTTTCATACTGTTAAGTCTACGAAATAGTGTCAGTTTGATTTCAGTATATCTTTTATAATATGTGTCAACTTAACTAACATACCCATGAAGCTGCATAAATTAATATATTTTTTGTATCTACTTAAATAAAAAATATGTGTCGTTATACTCAACTAACATATCTTCTATATGAAGCTAACTAATAGACACATAGTTAAGAAACACGAGCTGTTATATCGACCAACATATATTCTTTATCTACTTAATTAGGATACACATAGTTAAGAGACACGTACAATTATATTAACTAATATAGACACGTAGTTGTATTAACTAACATATCGTTCTGTATCGACTTAACTAAGAGATACGTGCAGTATATTAACTAATGTACTTTGTCTATCTACTTAATTAAGAGATGCATGTAGGTATATTAACTAATGCACCTCACTAATATATTAAAAAAAAAAAGAAAGAAAAGAAGAGAGAGAGAGAGAGAGAGAGAGAGAGAGAGTTTTAATGAATTGGTTTCTTCTTTTTCTTGTTTATTTCGTTTTAGTAAATTATTTTACCGTTATGGCAAACGGCATTTTATTATTTTTTGCAAATTATTCTGACGATAAATATAAGCCAGAATCTGAGAATCACTCTCACAACACGGCAGAAGAACTGTCTCGCCTCTTTCTTCTCTTCTTTCCTTTTCTTCTAATTTCATGCTTCCACTTCCGGGACTAACAACATCTCTCCCAATTTCTGAACGAATGGATTGAGTAAAAGTTTCGCAATTCCTCTTTTTCCATTTGTAGTTTCTTGCTTTCTTGTATCAACAGAAATTTTACTAATGGTTCTAATATCCTTTCAGGATCCAAGATTCATACGGCTGATAACAGATGATGAAGTTCCCCCCAATGAAGGACCAAATCTGAGGGGATAGAAAAAAAATCAAGATTCCACCGGTGAAATCCTCAAGCATGTGGGTGGGTTGACTTGAGTTTCTCAAGAAATGAATCGTCAATTGCTTGGGCAACCCTTGTGGTTTTGGACATTTCTACTCTTGAAGTCGTGCATCAAGATTCCTCCATTATTAAGGTTCGAATTCCTCATGTTCATGAACTCCCTTTTTTCTTGTTTTCAGTTTTTTTATTCTGATTCTTGATATGGTACAATTGATTGCTCTTCTTGTGAATTCTTGTGTTCCATGCTTCTTGGTGAAATAACCAGTTTTTTTTTCCTTCCCTTTATTTTATTTAATTTTCTTTTTCATTTTTTCTTCTGCAATTGCTAAAAATCATTGGTATAATTTTGAAATTTATGAATGCTTGCTCTATTTACAAGAATAATGTGTTGTGGCCATTG
>NW_011629983.1:0-1577 GCF_000512975.1 Sesamum indicum
TATAAAATTATATTATTTAATTAGTCCTTTTATTAAATATAGTTTATATTGAGCGATGTATTATTTAACCGAAATATTTTATGCTTTTGGCAATTTATATTAATGTTCAATTAAACATCACATTTGATATGAAAATGATATAGTTGGTTAATTAAATCATTAGATTTGTTATATTTAACTAAATATGTAATTATATGTATTGTTGCTTAATTAAATTATATAGTAACGATAAAATGGGTGATTTCCTTGCTATAGCTACAGCTATAGTTGCACCAGTTTCTCCATCCGTGGCAAATTTAGCCACAAGATAATTGATTGTTGCAAAATTTCATTGCAAATTATCCAAAATTTTACTTTTAACGAATTTTGCAATGATATTTGCAGCATAATTTAATACATATTTGCAACAACTTTGTGATATTATTTCTGTTGCAAAATTTGCAGCAATTTCGGAGCAATGTTATCTCAGTGCAACGACATTTGCATCTAACATCCGTTGCAAAACTGCAATGCATTTTTTGCAACGACAGCTGCTGCAAATTATGCAACGACATGTTAAGAAACTTCAGTTCGTTGCAGATTTTGCAACGATATTTATTGCTAGAATCCGTTGCAAATGTTTATTATAAAATTTTGCAATAAAATTCATAATTTTCATTTACAATATTTTTAGTTTCAAAATTTTTATGCATAGTTTTTTAAATTTAGATTATATTTAATTTAGAATTAACAATTTATAAAATTCAAACATAACAAAATATTTAATCTGAATAAAATATAAAAACATAATTCAATACATGTCCACTAAATAAATTTTTTGTTTTTAATATCCAATATTCAATATGGGGGGTCATCATCATTTTTACAATCATCTAAAGGTTGTTGACCAGATCGGGATGGTGGATCATTGTCACTGGAGTCATCTTCTGATTCATTCGCATCTTACAACGTCATATTATATTTATTTGCGAATTCATATTTAGTATTTGCAACTATTTTCGTGTGTACTTGATTTCCCGACCGTTATCTTGTTTCCAAGAAGCTACTTGTGCACTAACTCTGATCCATCGTGTTCCGGCACTAGATTGAGAGTGCTAGTGGTAATCGATGTAAGAGAAGTGGATAATCTTGTCTAGGAGCTCATACCCCAAATTCTGCTTCTCTTTACTCCTCCAATTGCCTCCAACAACAACATTAGATCATTAACCGAAGTGTTTAATGATGACTCTGGCAGATGTTCAGAAGTAATAGACAATCATCATTCAACTTTTGAATTTTTTCCTATACAATTATAGACAGATATAATTAGCAAAAAACTTCAAGATAATTTAAACAATTTGTTTTGATTTCATTTTGAATAATGTCTGGTCTTTACAGCTTGATAAAATGGATTGCCGTATGAGACCCTTTTCCTGTAGTTTCTAGAGCCGCTGATTTGAACTTTAGCTTAGAATATCGCTTCGTTATTATTAACCTTAGAAGCATCTGTCATCGGCTTAAGGCTAATTGATAGGATCGCATTTTGTGCTTATTTTATATAATATTTTATCCTATTTTGTGACCAAATGCTCCTAATT
>NW_011629984.1:0-1576 GCF_000512975.1 Sesamum indicum
TAAAGTTGTTTTGGCTTCATAATTACTTGAGGTTTGATATAATACTTTTGGCTCTAATTTTATAAATACTTAAAGAATAATTGTAAAATTTTATTTTGTTGCATTTCATATTTCTCAAATTTATCTATATCTATAATTCATAATTGCATAATTTTATAACCAATAATACTTAGTAAATTTTGTTAAACTTTTAACTAATCTATTATCTTTCCAATAATTCCTTTATCCTGATATCTTATTTGAATAAAAACTACAGGAAGAAGGTTTAACAAGAATGTAGCAGATACATGTATGATTGCTAGTGTATCTAATGACGATGCAACAAAGAATGGTGTAAGGAACACTACAGGGGACAAGAATTTATTGTGCTTCAATCATCTAATTTTTTCATATACATTTTATACAACGGATTGGCTACTGGTCAAATTGCATTTTATACAACGGATATCCAAGTTGTCTTGGTAAATGCAATGTTATGTGACTAGCCTATCAATTTGCAAATGGAGGTTGATAGGTCGTCATTATATATAATGTAAACAAGCAATATCATGCCAGTTTAACCTCATAAATCTGTCATACATAAGTTTTCTTTATATAACAAATCTACTAATTCATTCTTCTCACCAAAATCTGGTTCGACTATTTGTGCAATATGGCGAATAATTAAATTTAATCAAGGAAGAAGATGACGTGGTTAATGAGCTGGATACTTACGAATCTCATATACTGCCACACTCTTTATCTAGGATAAAGTGAATTTTACTATCTTCTTCAACTGTCATACATATAAACTAGATGTTTATGATGTTTATGGGGATTCTCCTCAAAGTTGTTCTAGATTGAATGTTGGCTTTTGTGTGTTGACAAAGCAACTAACCCCTCTCTCTCTCTCTCTTTGATTTGCTCTGTTCTTTGAGTAAATTTATGAGTTTATCTTCAGTATGCATGAAGAGCCTGTAGCCCTATATATTTCAATTCTTGTAGGAAAAAAAAATGGAATGAATACGTTCATGTGTAAATAGAGATTACATAATTGATTAGATCAATTATCTTATCAAACCTAAGCCTGTGTTAAGATCCGTGCAATACTCGTGGAAAATTCATGTTTTATGGGTTGAGATTTTTAAATATAGGAAGAAATAATTGTTTTGGCGTCATTATTTGATATAATGTTTATGTCTCCACCATGATTATGTGAATACGCAAGCATAATTAATTATATAATTTGATTTAAATTAAAGTTATCTAAACTTGTTATACGTCTTTTATATTTCTTCATTTAGTAGATTGTTGAGAACATAAAAAAAAATCATATTTATTATACTTGCAAACTAGTGATATTTGTGCGATTAATTTCTAGCAAATTTTTTTTAATTATTTCGAGTTGATATTTGTCTTAGATACACTAAGGTAGATTTTAATTTCACTTGGATTAATACTGCCATATTATATGACGCAAATTATGAGTTGATGGAATTTATCTATACTTGCCAATTGGATATAAAAGTTTCTAACATTATACATTTAACATGAACATATTGTTGTAATAGATTTCATAGCTCTCAAATTTACCTAT
>NW_011629985.1:0-1572 GCF_000512975.1 Sesamum indicum
ATATATATATACACACACATATACATAAATTTATATAAAAAACACATGATTTGACAATAAATAGTAATTTTTGTCTCCCAAAACACAACATGAAACATATAACACTTATTTTAAATTATCTTCAAAAACAAATAAAAAAATACATACTATCTCTAGCACACAATTATTTATTTTTATTTTTCTCTCTCTATCTCCATAAAACACTCAGAAAACGAATCCAAACATTATGTAAGTTTTTGCCAGAGTTTTGAAAAAGTGCTTTTTTATTTTTTATTTTAAAAAAAATATTTTTAAAATATTTAAAATGTCGATTTCATTTTTAATCTATCAAAAAGAATACTTTTAAGTCAAAAGCTATAAACATTAAGGTCTGCATTCGTTTTTTTGTAAATAAACTTAATATCATTTTAACTATTTTACTCTCATTATAATAATTTTAATTTAGCTATGATTCATTAAAAAAATATAATTTTTTCAATAATGCAAGTTTAATTATTGTGCTCATCAATAGTTGTATTATTCAATATGAGCATTATTAAATTAAACAATTATTTTTTATTAATGTTTTGAAACACATAAATACGAGATCTACAGATTGAAATAAAATTTATTATTTTTTTGTGTGAAAAATATTTATTATTGACAAACAACAAGTGCAAGTATATGCAAATATGATATCTTTTTATGACACAAGGCAAGATGGTATTTAATAAATTAAGTTTGTTTGAAAGTAATTTTTTCTTAAAAACTATTCAATTTAGGTTTTATCAAATTTTTTTATATATAAATACTATCTATTTTTTATTTTGCTACAAATTTTAACTTTTTCTATAAAAATTACTTCCAAAAAATAAAATTTTTTCGCAAACGCTCTCTAAGTGCTTTGAGGAAAGTATTAAAAAAAAGTGGACAATTACACCGTCCTCCCATAAAGTTTGGTGTAAGTATGCGTATACTCGACGCGGTTTGAAAAATTAAATTAGTATCTTTTATGTTTGATTTCGTTCAATAAATAATTTCAATCGTTAGTCAAATTTCAACTAACTTGCTAATATTATAATATATATATATTTATTTAATTTGTAATTAGTTAGTAATAAGTTAATTGATGGTAAATGTTAATTTTTTATTTACTTTTTTGCTAATATTAGTAAACTTCATTAATATTGACTAACAAATTGATGTATTTATTGAACAAAAATATTTTTTTTAAAAATAATAAATAAATTTTTTAAATTATATAAAATTTATGTATAATTACACACGCCACCACGAGATGGCATTGTATGATTCCTAAAGAATTGGTAAATTTCAAGAATTGTATGTCAAACAACATGACCAAATATTTAAATCTTATGATAAAATGTGGCAGCAACTCGAAGATATGTGAATAATTAAGTCTAACCACCATAATCAAATTTATTTTCATTTACCATCCTCTTTTATTTTCCTATGCTCCTTTTTTTTTATGATTGTCTTGCCATATTTATCTTTTCATTCTTATAGGCTTTCTCTTTTTTATTTACTACCTCACTCTACCAGCATTCGATGTTATTTTATTATTGCTATTAA
>NW_011629986.1:0-1568 GCF_000512975.1 Sesamum indicum
TGTATTATTTTTTTTTATTTTTTTAAAATTAATTATATTTAAATTATTTTAATTTTAAAAATATAATGAAGCATGCAAATATAGTAGTATATATTTTTTTATACAAAAAATACAATAAATTATACTGATAAGTTTACGACAGTGTTGGAACCCTTCAATTGAAACCCAGACTAAATTCAAAATTTAGAAAAAAATACTACTAATTCTTGTCAGTCGTATTTGAGTAGTGACCAAGAATTATAAGGAACCATCCAACTGTGGTCAACAACCATTTCCCTATCATTGTCTAAGGCTATCGATCTATTGTCATTCCGGCGTTGATAAATTGGATATGAATCAATTCTTTGATTCATGGAGCATTCGGCTTGATGTGCCTACAAAATCCAATTCTCAGAACGAGTAAAAATACTTACAAATTACCATTAATACAATAATCACATCCATAAAAAAATCAAATTTACACATCTAATATTTCGGTTGAATTAACAAACATTATTGATATTGATGGAATGAGAGGGCTTTAGCAACGAAAACATGGTCAATGTTGAGTAATGGAATATTGATGATGTTGTGTTTGTCCGAGAATAATGATATATTCTCATCACCCACTTTCAGTTTGTATCACATTTGTGTAGTAAACCAATCAAGATCAGTAGTAGAAAAGTTTGAATCGCCTGCCGAAAATGATGTCCACTTGTTTTTCCACTAAACATTCTCATTTACAGAATTTTTCTTTTTCAAGAATTCAATGAATCCTTTATCAATTTTTTTAATTCAAACCCTCCGATTGAATTTTATAGTGTAGTGGGATTTTGGATTGGTTAATTTATAACTAGCCCAAATATCTATAAAAAAAACATTCGATATCAAAGGAAAAGCTGCCCTTCCTCCTAGTTTTTATATTATTTATATATATGAATATAATGGTAAAATCACCAATTTTTAGAATATAATTTAATGCTTAAAGCAACCTTCATTACCTCAAAATATAATATCATATATGCTTTTACTTTTTTTTTAATACTTCTCAACGACTATCAAAGTATCGTTTTTCAATAACTCTTATATTATAAAAAGAAAAAAAAATATCGAATACATTTTCATCCATTTTCAACACTTTTTGATAATTTTAGAAAATATCAACTATCAATTATATTTGTCTATCCACTACAAAAAAAAATTAAATTTTCGCTACATGACTATAAATGATCACGACTTAAAAACTATGGTAAATTAATACTATTAATCATAGTTAATCAAAATCAAAATAAAAGCTTAAATTTTTACCACATTTAATTAATATTCGCCATAATTTTTAGCCATAGCCAAAACATTTGTTATGGTCACACATGCAGAATCTACGACTAATGGTTGTTGCGATATTGTGGTTGATTTGTATTTATTATGATATTTTGTTAAGCTGTAATAATTAATCGTAGCAGAAAGTTATATTTTTTTAGTTGTCGGTACAATTTTCAAACTTTCTAAAATTTAAATTTATTTGTAGCCCATTCAAAATCAAGTGAGAAAAAAATATTCCAAATATTCGCTATGAGATTTTTAATTTT
>NW_011629987.1:0-1566 GCF_000512975.1 Sesamum indicum
AATGCGAAGAGAAGATAAATCAACATCAGTGTTAGACCATAATTTTTCAGGGATGTTTCCAAACAAAGGCACAGATGGTGATCTATTTATTAGATATGCTGCAGTTAACAGTGCTTCACCCCAAAAAGTTTTAGGTAATCCTGAACTTATTAAAAGACACCTGACTTTATTCAGCAAGGTCCTATTCATTCTTTCTGCTACACCATTCTGTTGTGGGGTATAGGGTGTAGTTTTATGTCTTTTAATGCCATACTTTTCACAAAGTTCAGAAAATTGTTTATTACAAAATTCTAATCCATTGTCAGTTCTCAAAGCTCTAAGTTTAAAACCTGTTTGATTTTCAACTAAATTTTTCCAGCTTTGAAACTTCTCAAAAACATCAGATTTTTGTTTCATAAGAAACACAAAGACTTTTCTGGAATAATTGTCTATAATAGAAAGAAAGTATTTATTACCACCATGTGTGCCAATATTTGCAGGACCCCACACATCTGCATGCACGTAATCTAATATGCATTTTGAAGAAGTGGGAACGGGATATGAGGAGGTAGGAAAACTGACTTTATGCTGTTTTCCTAGAATGCATTCATCACAAAAATTCAAAATGGTAGGTTTATCATGCAGAAATCCATTTTTATGCAGCAATTCAAGTCCTTTTAAACTTATGTGCCCAAGTCTTTTATGCCACAAATCAGATTTGGAAATTTCAGACACATTTCCAGAGAATAAATCATATTGAACCTTGCAAAGATAGAGATTTCTTTTCTTTTCAGCTTTAAAAATGGTTAAAGACCCTTTGGTGATTCTCATTACCCCTTTACCCCATCTCCCTTCCAACCCATCTTCTTCAAGGGCTGAACAAGATAATAAGTTATGGGCAAGGTCTGGTACATATCTAACACCTCTAAGGGTAAGTTTAGAACCATTTTCAAATTTCAGAAAAATATCTCCAAAACCAAGAACATCACAAAGTTTCTGATTTGCCATAGAAACAGATCCTAACTTCTCTGTTTTAAAATTCATCAAAATATCTTTATAAGGAGTCATATGAAAAGTACACCCTGAATCTACAAGCCATTCAAACTTATTAGAATTATCAACAAGGTTAGTTTCAGAAATCATATAAACTTCATCAGAAGTTTCTTCAGAAACATTTGCAGAGTCATTTTGGTTATTCTTTTTTGGTTTCTTACAATCTTTTATGAAATGTCCTCTACCCCCACAATTATAACACTTATAATCCTTTTTATCATTTCTTTTATTATGATTTTTACTCCTAGATGGACTTCTTCCCCTGCTTCTACTACGGCTTTTACTATGTTTTCTGTATTTATGATTTTTATCACTATCATTACTCCTAGACTTAGTTCTTCCCCTTGCAAAGTTTACCTCATTACTATTGGTACTAGGAGCATTTGTTTTTAAGTCCATTTCTTTTGATTTTAAGCCACTAATAACAGTTTCTAATGACACATTATCACGGCCATATTTTATTGCTGCCTTAACATCACTATAAGACTCAGGTATAGCATTTAATAAAACAATAGGTGTATAATCATCTATGTT
>NW_011629988.1:0-1555 GCF_000512975.1 Sesamum indicum
TAGCACTTGAGAGTGAAAGGTATTGAAAATCTTTTGATGATGATCTAGCTATGTCAGTTGGTTCGGCTACTACTCTTTCTTCTATGATGCTATTTCGGTCCCATTCCTAAAGGCATAGGAAAGTTTCCCTAAACCCATGGAACTATGGTTTGGCTACTTCTGTATGGTCTTACCGAGAACCCTTCAGATAGGTCCATGTGTGACTATTATTTCTTTAGAATTTCATCATTGACCGGGTGAGGCATTCCATACATCTCTTTTTCTCTGGAGCAGATAGATCTAGAGCAAAGCCCTTCTTTCACTCACATCTGGGACCGTGGAGCAGTACCTATGGAAAGGATCAAGACCATAGGGAAGGGAGAACAAGCTCTTCGGAACGCCATCTCTTTGAAGAGAACATTTGCAACCCACTATAGTTCACTCCATAAAGGCTTAGGAAGGAGTAGCACATTCTCCTAGGAAGGATTTCCCCGTGATGAATGAGTTACACAGGCCCGTTAGTGAGACCGCTCTGGATAAAGAGATGTGGGATAAGATCTTTCCTTTTTTCAGCCTAGCCTATCCCGCCCACCACCCTTGGTCTAGCCCCCGGAGTTGTTTGCCAGGAATAAAGAGCAGCTTAGGTCAAGTATCCGTAGTAGAGTAGTTCTTCCGTGGCATGATCAGAGCAGAAGACTCTCCCCATGCATTGGTCCGGTGTCAGTTAGGAGAAGGTTTTTCCCACCTATGCGCGAAACTGACATCATTGAGAAACCCCCTGTTAAAATGGCCTAAACTCGATTTCCCTTAAGGAACGACCCCTGAAAGATGCAAAAAAGTAGTGGCCTTGATAGAAAAGTTTCGAAATGAGACCACACAAAAGCCGTTTTCTTCTTTCACAATTGATGAAAATAAAGAAATTTCAATCTTGGAGGAGTTTCTTCGGGTTAGCGAAGGAAAGACAGCCTCTATTACATAACCTTTCTCAGTGTCGGGCGAGAATGCCGGTTTCAGATGCACTGACAGGGCTTCCCTCCTAGCTACTAGATCCGGTTTTGAACCTTTGTTTATGATGACCGAGACAAGGATAAAAAACAGGAATAGAGAGAAAGATGGTAACTATCTTAAATAAATGAGAGAACTCTGACTTCAAAGTTCTTGACGGCAAGGTAACAGTAGTAGTCTTTCAGTCTTCCCTGCCTTGTGAAATCTTCTTCATTAAGATTTTCTTTGTGTACAGTCGTATACTGTCTCAAGCCGAGCTCCTTTCAAGCTTCTTTTTTTCTTATCTTTTTCTTCTCCTGTAGGTAGCCAGTCAAGGAGATATTCTTTTTAGCCTCTTGGATACAGAGGCGAAGACAAAGTTCGAGAAGAATCAGGTTCATCGAACGAGCATGAGGCAGGAGATGAAGGGATTCCGGTAGATCTTGACATTCTGGGTACTACTTCCTCGAGACCAGATTGCCCCATCTTTTCCTTCTAAGACTGTCACGGCCTTCTCTACTTTTTTTTGAATTTGAACAGGTTTCTAAACAGGTTTTCTATTGGATCTTCCCCTTTGACTTAGTTTTCGCTC
>NW_011629989.1:0-1540 GCF_000512975.1 Sesamum indicum
CCCCCTGCCGCAAGCCACGTGTCGAATGAAAGAATCCAACATGTTCTCCATTTACTAGGACCGAGGACAGCATTAACCACCAAGTCAATCCAGCGCTGCGGGAAGCCCTTTAACCGCAAGACTTGAAAGAGGAACTCCCAGTTAACTCGATCATAAGCTTTGGCCATATCAAGCTTAAAGATTACATTCGCCTCCAGCCGATGAGACTCCAATGAGTGAACTAATTCTTGCGCCAAAAGAACATTATCACTCAACAATCGTCCCAGGACAAACCCACTCTGGGATGGACATGTTATCTTCGGTAGGACATGCCCAAGTCTGATGGACATCAACTTCGTGCAGATCTTATTCGTAACAATACACAAACTTATCGGTAGGTACTCACTCCAAGAAGTTGGGCTGGTGGTTGTTGTTGGTATAAGAGAGATGGTAGTAGCTGTGAAACTCTTCGGCATCGCTATGCCACGGAAAAACTCAGATACTGCACAAAAAACATCCTCTGGGACAAGATCCCAGCAGGTATGATAGAAAATCGCCCCAAATCCATTTGGTCCTGCAACAGTCTCCAGCTCAATACAGAAAACAGCCTCCCGAACATCTGCCATCGTTGGCATGGCGCACAAGAAACACCTATCCTCATCTGTCAGGCAATCCTCTAGGCAATCCTGATCCATCTCATCGGGAAACACCGGCTCTGCAGATAAGAGCTGCTCAAAGAAAGAAGCCGTTGGTTTCTTCATTGCTATTGGATCAGTTAAAACCTCTCCCTCATGTTGTATCTCAAAGATCGTACCACGAAACCTCCACTTCTTAACTAAAGAGTAGAAATATCTCATGTTTCGTTCCCCATCTTTAGCCATTAGATTCCAGCCTTTTGTTTCCAGAAGGCCTCCTCTTGGGTCTACACCCGAACCAACACTGCCGAGCACCGATTCTGCTCCACAAGCATGCGATCACAAGGATCAAGATCATATGCCTCATCAACCTCCTTGAGATCTCGCTCCGCCACTGCAACCTTATCAAACACATTCCCAAAGACTGTTTTAGATTGCAGTGGATCCTCGTTAAGGGATTTAGATTGTACTCATTCCAATAACCAAACTCGTAGAGCCCGATATTGTTATTTATTTCCACTACCTCCCCGTGTCAAGATTGGGTAATTTGTGCGCCCGCTGCCTTCCTTGGATGTGGTAGCCATTTCTCAGGCTCCCTCTCCGGAATCGAACCCTAATTCTCCGTCACCCATCACCACCATAGTAGGCCACAATCCTACAATCCAAAGTTGATAGGGCAGAAATTTGAATGATGCGTCGCCGGCACAAGGGCCGTGCGATCCGTCGAGTTATCACGAATCATCACAGCAACGGATAGAGCCCGTGTCGACCTTTTATCTAATAAATACATCCCTTCCAGAAGTCGGGGTTAGTTGCACGTATTAGCTCTAGAATTACTACAGTTATCCGAGTAGAAGGTACCATCAAACAAACTATAACTGATTTAATGAGCCATTTGCAGTTTCACAGTCTGAATTAGTTCATAC
>NW_011629990.1:0-1539 GCF_000512975.1 Sesamum indicum
TCGGATAATTCTTACATTTCACAAGAACTGGAAAAGAACATTCGAAAGCTACATGCCATCACCAAGAATGCAGTCACAGATGGAAGATACATTGTTTTTGGAGCTGGCTCAACCCAACTCCTCAACGCTGCAGTTTACGCCCTTTCCATGAATATGTCCTCACCTGCCAAAGTCGTTGCAGAAAAGCCTTTCTATCCGGTACGTTTAAATCCTTGCCATAAATTTTATGCAACAGTAATTGATTTTATGTGTTAGGAAATTGTGGGTCGATTGTTGACTTTTATTCATATTTGAAAGTATTAATAAGTACAAAACTTCCCTCAACAAAACAAGAAATAGCAACTTGAACGCTGAAGTTTTACATAAGAAGCTCACTAACTCCAACGTCACGAAGTCGTATTGGCCTTTCCTTTTTAAATGTTCTATAGATCATATTGTCACTTCTTTTTTCAAATGGATTTGGCCATTTATTCGGGGTTTTGTTGCTTTTAACTCGGATATTGATAAAATTGAAACGTGTACAGAAATAACAACGAGAAGTAATACATATTTTCACCTTGTGGTTCACAGGTTTATAAAGAACAAACAGAATTCTTCAAAGCAAAGCTGTTTGAGTTTCATGGAGATGCATCCTTATTGAGAAACGGTACTTCAAATACTATTGAAAATGTGATTGAGTTTGTAGCTTCGCCAAATAATCCAGACGGCAACTTAAAGAAAGCTGTCTTAGAAGGCCCTTCTGTGAAAACTATTCATGACTATGCTTATTATTGGCCGCATTACACCGCAATTCCAGCCCCAGCCGATGAAGACCTAATGATTTTTACAATGTCCAAGTTAACTGGCCATGCTGGGAGTAGATTCGGGTAAGAAAAGCTCTTCTTTCTACATATAATTGATGATGATAGTTATCTACAGTGAACTTTTTCCAAAAGTTAGTGTAATTGATCCTTCTATATGTCACAGATGGGCTATAGTGAAAGACAAGGATGTATACGAAAACATGCTGAAATATAAGTCATTGGCTGATTCCGGCACATCAAAGGACACTCAACTAAGAGCATTAAAGCTCATCAAGGTAGTTCTTGAAGATGGTGGCCAAGGAATTTTCAACTTCGCATACAAAACAATGAGAGGTCGATGGACAAAACTAAACCACGTCTTGTCGTTGTCAAAGCGTTTCAAACTCCAAGAAATCCCACCTTCGTTCTGCAAATATTCCCAAACAGTGAGAGGAGCATCTCCAGGTGATTATTGGAAGTACTAAATAAAAGCTTAATTAAGCGTTTAAATGTTCCTCGTCATGCTAATAAAGTTTTATGCTATCTTCGCAGCTTTCGCATGGCTGAAATGCGCCAAGGAAGAAGATTCAAATTGCCACAAAGTACTCCATCATGAAGCAAACATCCTAGGCCGCGAGGGTGGCTCATTTAATGCAGAGGATCGTTATGTCCGTCTTAGCCTTGTGAAGAGTGCTGATGACTTTAACTTACTATTGGATCGTCTGAAAGAGCTAGTATCCATGGAAGAGCAGAACCA
>NW_011629991.1:0-1537 GCF_000512975.1 Sesamum indicum
CAAGGTACTACATGGTTGATCATAACTAACAGCAGCAATCAAGAAAAGCAAGTTTTTTGCATAAACAGAACTTCTATGAAATACCTTATTTTTAAACATAGCTGTAAAAATCTCATCTTTGAGAACTTCACTCGTTAGACCTTTCTTTTTCTTTGATGTATTCTGAACATCTGCATCATTAGCTCCCTAAATCTCTTTCAGCTCTTCCTCCTCCTCAACAAGTTGGGCTGCTAGAGCCCGATTAACATTCGGCAGCTTCCTCTTAATCTGCAGGATGAAAGATAAATGATATTGAATTCTCAACACTTGATAGGAAGAATGATATGAGTTCCTATATTTAAGTATGAGCCATAAGGCAGTTGAAATTACATAAATATATACATATATGTATATACACAAAATCTTTACTACGTCATAAACTTTGTTCAAGTTAAAGTGCAGCAAACAATGGAGAGAGTGCTTATAGTAAGTTTATCGATTTTGATGAATAACTAAATCATCTAGCATTACCATCTTGTTCTTCTCAAGGTAATCAATCCTACAAAAGTAATTATCAGAAAATAATTAGCAGGAATAGTAAACCAAGCAACTAACAATTCCCCCCTCATGTTCCCTGTAGCAGTCAATTTTTTTTCCTTTTTTCTTGCCCTTTCCTCTCTACTGCTCTGGCTTTTCAAACCCTAAATAAAAGAAATAAAAAATTCGAGAAGTGGAAACATCTGGGTATGTATGGAGTTTGATGGTGGGAGGCGAACAGTAGTTTTGAAGGTTTTTACCGGTGGGGTTTTCTTTCTTGGATTTTTGTATGGCATCCACCTCCAACGCCACTTCTCCTGGATGTGCTTATTGATGAAAGAAACACATCTTCGCTTCCATCAATCGGAGTAATAAATCCTCCGCCACTGGTACTAAACCCTAACCCCTCTGTTGGTTTTTCCTCTCTGTTTTTTAGGGGTTTTTAGAAAATCCTTCTTTTACCATTCATCCTTCACTTCGAAAAATCTTCATATATTGATGACTTGATTAAGTAAATGTGCATTTTGAACTTGTTTTTATGTGATGACTTCTGCATGCACAAAGAAAGAAATTATGTTCCTGCTGTCCATATGAAAACATGTGTCTCACCTAGGAGCTTGTACTTTCTTCTTAGATTTGGCCTTAGTGTTTTCATGCTCATCTTCTAACAATTCACTCGCTAATGATGCATAAGAACCACCAATAGCCTTTTCATCCTCTTCTTCAACAGCTTCAGATGCTCCTCCAGCAAAGATGCCTTTTTTGGTTGTTGATGACATTGGGTGCAAAGCCAGGTATTCGTTTGAGAGTTCATCAACCTCAAAGTCCTGCAAGCGGTGTCCAGAAACGATACATAATTTGGCTGCTGTTTGTACGTAAACAGATTCCAATACATATGTTGTCAGTACGAGTCCAATAGTGATGCCATCATCATTAATGAATCTTTCTACACTAATCATCAAACAAAATCCACCCAATAAATTCGTGTACTATTCAAAAGGTTGTCACGCTAATTTGAGAG
>NW_011629992.1:0-1535 GCF_000512975.1 Sesamum indicum
TAAATAGAAGATCAATACACATTGATTCTATTATCAAATTTACAGTAGAGCTATATAGCTATATTTGAAAAAAGGCCAGATTAGATTCTTACAGAATAACAAAATCCTAATTGACAAAGAAAAATCGAAGATGCATACACACAAAAAGATTCGAAGCACCAATTTGATATTGGTACTTACTGACATGGCATTATGTGCATGAGGCTTGGCTACATGAGCGCAGTATCAGAAATGCTAAACTATTAACTATACTTAAATAAAATAAATAATATTCACCTTTGAAGATTGTTGAGTACCTTGAACTGAATCCTGAGTGCATGAGGGGCCACCAGTATTGCTGACTGTTTTTACACTTGTAGACCGACGATAAACAAGAAAAAATAAGCCAGACATGATACAATTCATATAAAATAAAGATAAGAAGGACATGGATACATTTCGTATAAAATCCAATGTATTACCTTAAATAATTGCAGACCAATAGTACAAACAGATCTAAACCAATATAAAGAATAAAGTACATATCTAACAATAACAGTGTTAAATAAACAGTAAGAAAGAACAAATAAAGCTCAGAGAGCCAGATCTAATGAGGACAGCCCACGGTCATTAAGACCGGCCGTCAAACTCACGGTTACTCAAACCCAATCGTGAAACCGGCTACACAGACCCTCTTGTAAAATCATAAAGATTTTCTCACACACTTAGGGTTCACAAAAAACTTTTAATCGGAGCAGAAGAAGGAGAAAGGAAGAGATGGCAATTATTAGTCTTCTTAACAACAAGAAACCCCACAGGGATTTATAGTGGTTCTGTATTGAAGAGGATGGTGAAAAGAGGTGGTGAAATTATTTTCAAGGCCATAAGAATCAAAGACAAAATGAAGAAGGAGATAAATCAAAGAGAAGGGAGGAAGATAAAACAAGAAGGCAAAAGATGAGAATAGAGTTAGGATTTTAGGGATTAAGTACATTTTCAGTCGGGTCAAAAGGGGTTGGGGCAATGGGCTGACAAGAGTGGGCTGAGCCAGTCAAAGTGGGCTGTTGACAAGAGTGGGCCTGAGCCATCCAAGTGACAATGAGAGAAGAACCTAATGGTCTTGGGCCTACCAGGGTCATGGGCATATTTCAACAAGTCTAGAAAGCTTTTTCCACATATTTATTGTCCAGAGAGGTAAATTACTTCATTTTAAAAAGTATAGGGAAGTAAATTTTTATATTCTTTTTATAGGAGAATAATTTGCTCATTTTCAATATAATAGGGGTAAATTTTTATTCACCCTGATAATTAATGAAAGCACTCTCTGCAACTAACGCCCAAGATGAGAACACGACTTAGTCCACAATGAGGTGCTAATCACAGTTTATGCTGCAAGCCATCTTTGCAAACCGAAAAGCATCCATTTGCATTGTTAGATCAGTTCATAATAATCGACTTTTATTCAACTATATTGGGCTAGAGTCATCGAAAATCTAGACATATTACATGAAAAGTAGGATATAAATCCACACAAGAATCTTGTATTATGTAGTATA
>NW_011629993.1:0-1535 GCF_000512975.1 Sesamum indicum
AGTCCCGGACAAGAGGATTACTGACCCTGATTTCCTCAACGCTGCCTTCTTGTTCTACGATGAGAATGCTCAGCTCGTGCGCGTCACTGTCAAGGACTGTTTGGATAACCTGAGAATGGGATATGATTTCGAAAGAATCGACCTGCCGTGGCTGGACTACAGACCTCCGCGGCAGACGGCCAAGGCCAAGGTCCTTAGAACGAGCAGTACTGCCCCGAAGGCCTCCACCCTGTTCCCTCTGAATCTTGACAAAGTTGTCCGCTTCCAAGTCGACAAAACAAAGAAGGGCAAAGCCGACGAGTTGCTGGTGCTGGAAAACATAACAGTCGATACAACGAAGTTCCTTAAGTTCGATGTTTTCGTGAACGATGAGGACGACAACGCCACCGAGCTCGACAAGGCGGCATACCTTGGGACGTACGCTCAGGTGCCACACAAAACCCCCAACAAAACCGCCACGAGCACCATCAGGATGAAGCTGACGGAACTTTACGACGACATGGATATCAGCGACGATGACAGCATTGTGGTAACGCTGGTTCCCAGGCATCAGGGGCCCGGCGTTACTATTGGTGGTATCAAGATCATTGAGAATCCGTCAGACAACTAATCAAATCCAGTTGGTCAATCCGAGGAGCCTTGCTATTTTGGCTATTATCTGGTGTGCACTCCCGGTCTGTCAAGATGAATTTGTGTGAATAAAGATTTCCTGCATGAAATCCTGTGTTATGGTTTGGTTTAGTTAATCCTTGTAAGTTTGTTGATCATCTGCCCCGGGGAATGTGATCGTGCTTTCTAAATTTCGAAATAAATTGATGAGTTTGATCAATTTTATCTACTATTCGCCTTCAAATTCATGTTAGAATGTGGTGGATTCCTACTAAGAAAAGTATTCAAGGCTTCTGCCCGGCAGGATTTTGATCCATCGTCTTTTCCTGAAAAGACTTGCAGATGGCATGATTCAACTTTTTCAAGTATATTAGTAAAGTAAATTAATCTTTCCTCTAAAACTTTTAAACTCTCTCACAAATTAAAAGGTTTTTTTCTTTTTTTTTCAAATTATAAGTTGTCATTAAGAAAAGAAAGGATTGAAGTATTTAAACTGTTATTGAGAAATCAATTAAGACAAATAAATCATTCTTATCAATTATTTAATTGTAAGATCGATCGTTAAAAATTTACAAAAATATAAAAACCAATCAAAATAGAATTGCATGGTGAGTGCCTTAGGAAAAGAATTAACTTAAGTAATACGTTTCTAAAATCTAAATCTATCCTGTTATAAAAGTAAATTTTTTGTCGTACTAATTTTTAAATATTCAAATTTATCTTTTATTCTATTTTTTTCTTTAAAATTTTTTGGTGAAATTAGTAATTTCAATATTTTCTAGTAATCTTACAAGTATATTTTCTTTTTCAATTAACTATCAACTATTGCACGTTTCTCTCTCACCTTACTTCTTCACATTTATTATAATTATAAATATAAGGGTTAAATACAGTTATTATCCTAAAGTATTAAAAGTTTAAAACCT
>NW_011629994.1:0-1528 GCF_000512975.1 Sesamum indicum
ATGTTCCTAAATAGAGGCTAATTGTTCCTAATAACATTGCTAATACAGTTTTAACTACGTGTTCCAAAATAAGAACGACCATTTCTAATACCGTTACTAAAATAGTTTACATACGTGTTTGTAAATAAGACTGACCGTTCTTAAAACAGTTATAGAAGGTTGTTCCAACAAAATTATAACCGTGCCTAATACTATTGCAATGTTTAACAAACAAATCATTCCAAAAGCCGTTCCTATATTTATCACCAATACTAATAAATACAGTTCCAAATTTGGTCACGAGTATTACAAATACAATTCCAAAGTAATCCGAAATAGATAATATAACCGTTCCAAATGTCGTCCAGTTTGTCTAATTAAAAAAGATAAATTTTTTTACACAAATTTAATATTAGGAACGTTTACCAATCATGTGGTACAGTGACCGTGCCAAATTGAAATGGTCCGTCATTAACTGTTTCTAAATATTTGTATTGCTATCTATAAAGATGGAAGGTGAAATTCGATTCAAATTAATTTCGTCACTTTCAAACCGTTACAAAGAAATAAACCAAAAAAAAAAAGAAACACGTTCCTAAACCCCCAAATTTCGCTTGTTATTATAGTGCTTGTACTAATTAAGTCATTCTAGTCGCTAAATGTTGTTGCTCTCAGTATCCAAATCCACTAGCAAACCGTGGTATATATACCATACATCTTGAAGCAATTCGGGAACCATTTCTTGTAGGTCCAGTCGCCTACCTCTTTAAACTCTCTTTGTCTCTTCTTCGAGAGCATTTCCTAGCAGCTTTTCACTTTCTTCGCCTCTTCTTCAAAGTTTCACTTCATCTTCGTTAGTCGTTTTTTAACGCATATTATTATAAGAAAATATGTTTTTTGTTAACATTTCTTTTGCTACACTAAATACCTCGTAGCAAAATCTGCTTTTTACTATGAATTTGATACGCAACAATAATTCCAATTAAAATAATATGGTTTCAATTCTTTACTACAATCGTATTTTAATACTAAAAAAATCGTGTGATATAACAAAAAAGAAGGTGAATTAAACAATATGATAAAACAATGTGCCAGTTTGCCATATTTCACAACATATTTGTGGTATTGTCTGTAGGAGGACAAATGGGTTTTCATTTTTGAAGAGGATCAGTTGTCTCCAGGGGCAAAGACATACGGCTCATTAATCGTGCTTTATCCGTGAGAAAGTTGTTAGAATTCATAATTTAACGTTTTTGGTTGAAATAAAAATAATGAAAGTGGGCATGGGCCCAACAGTAGCAGTAGAATATCAGTGGTGGGCTGGGTTATTTGTACGTTGAAGGGCCCAGGTGGGAATTTGTGAGTAGAAAAGACTAATAATAAAATCTGGAGCTACATCCCCAAGTTGGCACACAGGTCTGCTGAAAACTGTTGTGGATAATATGCCAAAAACAAACTAATAATCAGAAGGGAAGCCACTCCGTATCAGAGCCAGGTTTCGATCCTGGGACCTGTGGGTTATGGGCCCACCACGCTTCCGCTGCGCCAC
>NW_011629995.1:0-1523 GCF_000512975.1 Sesamum indicum
GATAGGTTCGTATATGACGGGTTATTCAACAAAATAGGTCAAAAGGCTCAAAGGGGTTCTCTAAAGTTAAAGTGTGTTGGGTGGTTAAAGAAGGCCGAAAGTGGTTTCTAATGCCTTTATCATATCCAGATAAGTGCACATTTGTGTGGCCTCGATGTGGTTCAAGGGAAGTTCTAGGAAGACAAAGTTATAGAAGTGTTATTCTCTCAAGAAAGAATGAAGAATTTTTTATCGACATATCAAGCTCAAAATCTCACGAGGTATGTTTTAGTCCACTAATCCTACATTAAAAAATTTTAACTCAAGTCATTTTGGTAAAAATAAGCTTTCAACTAGTGAATTATCCTAAAAAGTAAAACATGTATTCTTTTTACACATAACATCATCAAGCCAAGATTAGTCAAAAATTGAAAGGGTTTTATCATGCCAAAATTTTTTCAAGACCAAGCAATTTCAACTAAAAATTTCCACAAGACTCAATCTTCAAAAGTCAAGAAAATCAGGCACAAAAATATCTTTTCAAGTAGTTTCAACAATCAACAAGAGCAACAACCATTTTCAACATGCAACCAACAACACCCAATTCAAGAAACATGCTCAACAATAATACCCCCACACTTAAAGTCCACATTACCCTCAATGTGGACTATGACATGCGTTTCAAGGAAAAATTAAAAGGAGAGAGTTTAAGGAAGCGTCCCTGAGTGCAAGTCCCGAAAAGGTCATGGTGTGGGTGGTTGCCTTGGTGTCAGCCCGAAGTGTTCAAATTTTCGATGAGCGACGACGGCAAAGGACAGCGGGGAGCTTTTCCGGTGATATGGCTTTGTTGACAGAGATGAAGAGTTCTTGGCGAATTTGAAGTTGCTGTGGATGAGCTGAGAAGGATAAAAAGAAAATATCGGTCAAAGATTTTGAAGTGTGATGGAAAGATTTGACTGATTTTCTTATTTCTTTTGATTTTTCGAATTTTTTATTTGATTTTTTTTAAATAAATAAAAATAACTAAAAAAATAAATAAATGAAGGAAATGAAAGTGAATAACAGCCTACGAAGTGCGACTAAGCATGGGCACGCTTAGTGGAAGCTCCAAATCTGTTTTGGTGAAGTGAGTTAAAACAATTTTGAAAGATCGAGTAAGCGTGAGCACGCTTAGTGGAAACTTCAAATCTGTCCAATTTAGCCATCCAAACAGATTTGGGCGCTTCATTAAGCGTGGGCACGCTTCGCAAAATTTGAATAAAAATACGAAAATTAAAATCAAACGAAAGAGGAAAGGAGAAGATAGAGATTTCATGGGTTGACTCCCATGCAGTGCCTTTTTTTAACGTCTTTGGCTAGACATTGTTGTTCCTCAACTTAAATAAGTTGGACACTCTAAATCCACTTCTTCTATGTAATGCACCCAGTGATGGTGTGGATTTAGGGGAACTTGGCAGTCCATGGATGACTTCTTTCCTTGAACTTATTTTGTCATGAAAGACTTTTTTCTTGTAAGTTCTTCGACTCGATCTTTTGGCAATTGT
>NW_011629996.1:0-1515 GCF_000512975.1 Sesamum indicum
TTTCATAGGAAACCTTCCAGAAGATGCTGGAGGAGCAACAGGCCCAAGCAACAACCGATGGGCAAGATCCTTCAGCCTTTTCTGAAGCCTCGCTGGGCATTAACAAGCAACAATTGTGGATGTCAGCAGTTTGCAAACGGGAGAAGGGACATGTCTTCGGTTTGGGTTTAGAGGGCCACAGCTCGTCATCTGGACCATCATAGCCCAAAGCGATGCCTACACAACCATAGCCACCGCCACTCCCAAATCTCGATGAACGAGTCATGAAGCTTGAGGAGATGTTCATGTATGTGATGACAAATTTGTCCATCCCTTTATTGCTCGATGTGATCCAGACTCCAGCTAATTCCCCAGCCTCCAACAACAATGCACAAGTCGATGTTGACACTGCTGATTGGTGAGGACGGTTTAAGTTTATATTAAGGATCTTTTATTATTTTTAAAAATTGTGTTTAAATACAATTTTTAGATGAATTGCTTATTTCTTTTTGTTATTATGTTAATAACATTTACTTGCATTTTTATTTATTTAAATATTCCAAATTTAGAAGTTTCAAAATCCTTTTTCTTTTTTTATAAATTTTAAATTCGAAAAAGTTATAAGAATAAGAAATATGAAATTAATTTAAATGTAAAAATTTATTTAGCAGTAATTTAATTATTTTAATTAAATATTTTACAATTGTAGCGAATTGTGTCATAGGTATTGTGATACAATTTATGAGCACATAACATGAAAATCGTTAAAAATCTGTTCCAAAAAAGAGCAAAAAAATACATATTTTATTTTTATTTGCTTTATTGCCCATATATACTATTTTCGTCTCCTTTTTTGTTGGTAATACTTGTATTTTAGAGAATGATAAGCAAATCATCTGAAAAACTACTACGCCGTCGATCGTTTGTATGAATTTTTATTTTATTTAAACTGAATAGCCACGAATAAATGCAAAATACTCATTTCATTGAACATTCTGTTAATAAAAAATATTTTTGTTTTTGTTTGACAAATAATTTCACTAACAAGTTTTTAAATTTTTTATATTCTAAAATTAGTTTAGTATAAAATTAACTTGTTTGTTTTGTAATATAAAATAAAAGGAAATGGATAATAAGTAAAATTACATAATTTAGTCTTCTCTTCTCAATATATTTTTTCTAGTACCGGACAATGAAAAGATTTTGTCATTTACTCCCGTTCCAATCATAGCAAACAACTTGAAGAAAAACTATTATCTTTTCCGTATCCGTTTTCATGTCATTTGAAGCAAACGAACCCTTGAAACTTTATCATCAAATGTTACGGTATGTCTATGATAGAATATCTCCTGAAAATTTAATCACATTGAAATATTACTTGCCTTCTCTACTAAGAAGAGGATTAGATAAGGTTAAGAATGTCCTCTAAATATAAAAAGAGAATAATTTGCAGAATCCACATATTTATATATAATAAAATAAATAATGAATTATGTAGAGTCAAAAATTGATTAAGACTAATACTGAATACTGGGA
>NW_011629997.1:0-1512 GCF_000512975.1 Sesamum indicum
GGGTAGCTCGATCGTACCTAATGAATCCAGTTCACTCCCTCCCGAAGCCGACCAACGGCGAGTTCACGGGGTTTAATCTAACATTGCCCAGACCCATCTTGATGAGCACCTTTTTGAGAATAATATCTACAGAGCTTCCGTTGTCCACCAGTACTTTATGGACCGTGAAGTTAGCTATGTCCATCTTGATTACCATTGGGTCATTATCGTCCCCGATTTTCTCTTTCAGGTCCTGAGCACCAAATGTGATGTCCGATTCCTGTGATATGTTCATAATCTGTCTACTTGCGATCGCGCCTACTTTTAGTTCAATCTTTTTTCTTGCTCTCCTCGAATATCCTGTGTCTGATCCTTCTGCTATTATGTGTATAACGCCTTTCACAGACGCATTGTTCTGAGCGTTCTGTCCTGCAACGATCCCATTTTCTGCCCGTCTCTCCTGACTCCGAGATCAGCTGTGACGGCCTCGATGCTAGTAATTCTTCAATATTTGATTCTGGAAGTATCCTTAACGAACCAACCGTTTGATATCGTCTTTAAGTTGGTAGCATTCCTCAGTATCATGGCCCCGCTCATGGTGGAATCGGCAGTACTTGCTCGAATACTTCTTGGCGGGAGTGACCCTTGTGGTTTTTGGCCATCTAAGCACGTCTTTTCTTTCAACCAGAAGCAACGCTTTTGCTCTCGTTGTGTTGAGGGGGGTGTACTTGTGATACTTTTGTTGGTAATGGGGCTCCTTGTTCCATTCATATTTTGGTCGTCTGTCATCCTTATCATAATGTCCTCGATCTCTACCATGCTCGATCCTCCATTCGCCATCTTTCATGGCATTCATTTCCTCCTCATCTATATACTTTTGTGCCATACACATAAGCTGCTCAACATCAGATGGGGGGTCTCGAGCCAATGCAGAAGCAAGTGCACCCTTCTTCAGCCCGTGAATTAGGATACTGACCATCATATCGATCTTTAAATCTGGTACTTCCAGTGTCTCATTGTTAAAACGTCCCATAAAGCTCTTCAATCCCTCATTGTCTTGCTGTCTTATGGTGAAAAGGTAAATCGCCGATCGCTTCTGTTTCCTCTTGCTGGCGAAGTGGAATGAAAATTTCTACACGAGTTGTTCGTGCAATTCAATGCTTCCAGGTGGTAAGTTAGTGAACCACTCCTAAGCTTTACCTGTCAAAGTCGTAACAAATAGCTTAGCATTAATTGGGCCCGATTGCCCATAAAGATTCATTACCATATCGAATGCTGCTAGATGCTCCAAGGGGTCTTTTGTTCCATCATATTTCGGTAGGTCCGGCATCCTAAAATTTGGGGTAACAATTTCTGTCAGAATCTGGTTACAGAATGGTGAGTTCCTGTGTTGGGATACTATCTCCCCTCTCTTCTTTAACTCGTCAATTTGTTTTCCCAACTTGACGATCCGTCTTGATACGCAATCAACGTCTGCACGTGAGATAGCGGGCCCCCTAGCCTGGCTCTTGTCTTGGCTACTCGAACCCACCT
>NW_011629998.1:0-1508 GCF_000512975.1 Sesamum indicum
TAGGTCCAATAACTTACGAAATTGCTTACTTTTAGTCATCTGGCAGATTTTCGGACAATTTTACCCCTATGAGTGTATATGGACTAAAACTGCCTTTCAAAAGTTGCATAAAGGTAAAATTATCCGAAAATTTGACAGAGGACTAAAAGTAAGCAATTTTATAAGTTACTGGATCTAAACAAAAATAGACATAGTTATCCGACTAAAATTAAAATTAGGCATACTTAACGGATTAAAATAATACTTTTCTCTTTTTTGTATGATTACATAAACTTACAGTGGCAACAAAAAATAGGGGTAGTCAGTGTAATATTTCTGGGATTTTGTCAGTGATGTATTTGTAAAAAAAAAAAAATAGAAATAATTTGTGTAAATAATTTTTGATATTTTTTATAAATGTATATATAATATTTAAAAAATAAGAATTATTTATATAAATAAACTATAAATCATGAAATGCAAATGTAATTATCCTATAAAAAAAATTAAGGAGAAGAAACAAAGGAAAAAAGACATATATACATTAAATGTAGTTAAATTTTGCACATGTACAATTAATTCAGGCCACCAAACATTCCAACTTTATCACACATAGTAAAGAGAGAAACCATTGGTTCACCTACTCATCTCCCCATACATAATATGTACATAATAAGAGGACCATTCACTAAATTATTTAATAATACATATATATATATATTAAGAACTAGAGTTAGTTACATTTAGGTCCCTTTGGAAATACGATATTGCACTGTCCCCCAAACAAAATTCCAAAATTATATTTACGCTCTTTTCGAAAATTCTCTATTTATATCTGGCTTTCTTTTATTAGGGTTTGGATAAAATATGGTAATCTAAATATTTATTTTTATATTTATATATGAAATGAAGTTAACATTATTATAATTTTTTTCCTTACAAGCACAAAACTCTCATTTTGCATAGGAAAAAAGCCGAATAATTATATTTAGAGATAGTTACGCTTTCCTCCTCTGAGGTTAGATATAATTACACTTAGACCCCCTGTGATATGAGAAACTACATCTAGCACTCTGAAATTTGCTTTCGTCTAACAAATAAGTCCTTTCGTTACTCTAAATTCACTGAATTTGCTGATATTAACAAAAAAAAAAAAGAATGTAAATTGATATTTAGCATTGATTGATTTATTACTGACTTATTACAGGTCATACAATTTTTTCCAAATTAAACTATCCTTATAACGGTAAAAATATACCTTTTTATATACATTAATACTCGAAGACGTACGAGGGCTATTAAACTACTGTATAGAAAATTTAATTTACTATCTAAAGAAGCAAACTAATTAATTACAAGCCATTTAATTTTAAACCACCACAACCGGAGGAGGGGCATATTCGTCATTTCGCCAAACTATCCTCCAACACCTCAACCCACTGTCCTCATTTAAAACCATTGCTTCCCTCCCCATGAAAGCACACCTAAACACACAGGCGAGAGCATACACATATTCATTCACACACAGA
>NW_011629999.1:0-1505 GCF_000512975.1 Sesamum indicum
CCCAATCTTACATTTATATGCAGAAGCTAGATGTGATCCAAATTATTTTAATAAAATTTATATATTACTTAAAAGATCAATCTACTAAACTTAAAATAATTGTTGGATAAATTTCAAGGTGCATAGTGGATTAGGTCGGTCCTAAGATCGGTATGAATTAGTCTGAAAAAGCTCGACCCACTGTTGTTCATAGTCAGTCTTGAGGCGGTCTTAGACTTCTAAGTGAGCCCCAATTGGGTCCATTTTTAAATTCATACTCAACCCATGAACCGACCCAGTTGAGGCCTCGACCAAGCCCAGACAGGCTCGCATAAGGCCCAAATATACTCGTTTAATTTATATTTTATAATGTTGAAGTTTTTTTTTTTATAAATAATTACTTAAATTTATAATTGTCGTTTGAAATAAATAAATAATAAATTAAATCACATTAAAAATTATATATAGAAAAATAATAGTTAAGAATATATAATGAACTTAAAAAAAAAAGGCCAAAAAGGGCCCGAGCCAGGATCAGGTGGTCCTGAGCCACATGAATAGGCTGGTCCCACGTATTTTGAATTGGGTTAGCCCACACCTGACCCATTGTGCATTTTGAGATAAATTATTGTAGAAGTATTCTATAGGATGGAAAAACAAAAATTAAGGGCAAAATTCTTTTTTGGTCCGTTAAAAAATGTCATTTTTTTTTGTACCACAATTGTTGCGGGTTCAGGTTTTGGTACCTTTAAACAAAAAAATATGTCTTTTTTGTCCCAAGTTAGCGGCAGAGGTCATGTGCCTCGCACGTGGGTGTTAACTGCCATTACTTCCTATTCACTCATGTAACTTTGACTTCAAAGATCATGTTTAATGGTACTAAAACAACAAAAAATATGTGATTTTTTGGTACCATTAAAAAAAACAAAAATATTTTGACCAACTTCACAAATTATAAGACTCTTTTTGTATTTTTTACAACAAAAAAAAAAGTGTTAGAAAAATTCTATTTTAATATATATAATAAAATAGCTCTAAAATTATAATTATTTACTATTTTTTAAGTTAAATTATTATATGGTCTAAAAATATATTAATATTTGATTACAAACTAGAAAAACTAAAATTTAGTGTTTGAGTAAAAATATTAGATATATTTTTTTATTAAATAATAAATTAATTTTTAAATTAAAATCATGTACATTTGAGATAAACTTTAGCAACTATTAATTTTTTTAAATTAAATTTTTATTTTGTTTGAAAATATTTTAATAAACTTTGACCATAAATTATAAGAATTTTTTTTATTTTTTAAATAGTAAAAAATATAAATAAATTTGATTTTAACATAAATATTAAAATAGTTTATAATTTATAATTATTTATTTTAGACAAATTCTAGCATATTTTAAGTATTTTTAAAATTAAATTTTTATTTATTCTAAAAATATTTTAATAAACTTTGACCAAAAAAGTAAGAAATAAATTTTAGTTTTATTTCTAATATTTATCTCTAATGTAATTAA
>NW_011630000.1:0-1505 GCF_000512975.1 Sesamum indicum
GTAAGTACTTGTTATAATAGTTGGACGTAGTATAATGAGCTTATAATCCTTTCCCTTCATCTCCTCCAAAATCATCATTTCCCCCATTGCCTTTGTAAATGCATAAGTGTTTGGCCATCCATGCAACTTAGCTCTAAGATTAATAAACTTCTTTCATTAGTTAATTTATCTATCATTCATATATATATATATATGTATATATATATCGTAATTGAAGTTCCACACATATTATGGTATAGTCATATTTTTGTTTTGAACTTCACATTACCCAAAAAATATCATAAAAACATATGTTGACTTATTTTTAATGAGACTATATAAATACTATATATGTGCATGTATGTGCGAGGTCGTATATGCACATATGTATATAAATATATTACCAACAAACGAGAACATTAGCGATAAAAAAAAAAAACAAAAAACAAAGAATTAAATAATAATTGTAATATTGTCACTATATTGTGTTTCCGGTTATCTGTATTGATAATTTCATATACAATTATTGTTATCAATAATTATATAATAACAAGATCAAAATCATTATTACTTGATATTTGATTACTAATAATAAATTTTGTTGTGGTTTTTTAAAAAATTGGATGCATGTGTATGTATATTTAATTAACCTTTCGATGCCCAAGTCCTTCATAGCAGAAGTGATTTGTTTCGGGGTGGAATTTAGTGTGTGAAGTTGTCTCAATCTTTTCTCAACAATCTTTTTCTCCGTGTTAATGTCCAAATATAGGATTTCAGCTCCTGGAAGTGTCTGCCCCATATGAAATGCCACCTCCGGTATGACTCCAGCTCTCGTGCCGTGCACATAAGCTATATTAGACATTTCAAAAGTGTAAATTAATGGACTAAATCTTGAAATTGAAGAAGTTGATAATTAACCTGTGGAAACGTGGAGAAGCATCTTTAGTTTACAACACTTTGTTGCAAAGTGTTGGACATGCATCCCTCCCAATGCATTGACGCCTAATGCTACATCATATCTACGTACAAAAATCAAACTTACACTGTCATTCCATAAGAAATGATCATGAATTTCTCCCAAATCTTGTC
This sequence comes from Sesamum indicum, assembly GCF_000512975.1. Taxonomy (NCBI): domain Eukaryota; kingdom Viridiplantae; phylum Streptophyta; class Magnoliopsida; order Lamiales; family Pedaliaceae; genus Sesamum; species Sesamum indicum. Next base: position 1,069 of record NW_011630000.1, read on the forward strand.
TATTAAACAACTCCATCACAATACTTGTCATAAACATGCATATATACCTTTCATCGAATCTGGTAGTTGCAGCTGAGTTGACAATAATATCCACATCCCGCCATATCTCCTCTCTTACTCTCGACTCTATTATCCCCAAGTTCTCCAAAGAAACGTCGCCTGAAATTGGGACGACTTTTTCCAACAATCCTCCTGCACCATTTGAATCCAATTCCTCCTTAACAACTCGGAACAACTCTACACTCATAACCTGCAAATAAAAACCACTTCCACATTTAAAAAAATAGCATGTGCCGATTAGTAAAATATATGTGTTCTAGCTAGACGTACCTCATCATGTAATCTTTGCTCAACAGATTTTTCAGGTGTTGCTCTAATCAAAAGAAATATTTTCTTGACTTTGGGTTGAATGCGTAGTATCTTCTCTAGAAAAACTG
>NW_011630001.1:0-1505 GCF_000512975.1 Sesamum indicum
GATTAAGATTATGTTGTTACCTTTAGATAATAAGGTTGATTAATGGCATCACTTTGATTTGAAAATTATAACGGATATATTGAAATTTGTTGTCCTTTAATTAGGGGTATTCGGAGTATTGGATATTTAGAAAGTGAAACTGACAATTTGATCTGGTATCTTAGTAAATTTTGAGATTTTCTAACACATTTTGATAGAATTTATCTGAAATTGGCACATGCAAGTCATGTGCTGGTGTAAATTTGAGGATATCGTTGACCGAAAGTTTAGAAGTTAGTTGGGAATTCAAAGTTTGATATGATGTTGGCTATAATAAGAGATTTTAGGAGGATTTTTCATAGGCAAGTTGCATATAAATAATTTTAGGCAGTAAATTGCATAAAAATGGTCGACTAATTCAATATATAGCAAAAAAGGGTACTAATGAAAATAGAGTGAGTAATAAAATTATGAAAATACAATCATAATTGAGTAAATAATAATATCATTAGCATGGTGTGATTTTATAAAATATAATGATAAGAAAAAATATTGAAGACTAAGTAATGCAAAAATGGAAGCATTTACTTTAGGGTGAAATGAAATTCCAAGAGAGAAACTGCTTGAAAAATCAACATTTTACTATTAGAAACACATGAATGTTTATAATAAGTAATTTTCGGAACAAATTTAGAATTTAATTTAATTCAAGTTGAAAGTTATAATATTTTCAAATATTTACAAAACGTCACTCGACCACATCCCCATTGCACAAAAATCTCCTTCTATTCCGCTTTCCATTCACATCGGAATCTCTGACGTCCCATCACTTTTATTGTTCTCTCTACTTGACCAGTTTAGTGGAACCACTTGTAAAATCAACGGTGCAAGCTGCCTAGAACCACAATGCGTCCATCAAAGATTTGCAGCAGGAGATTCATCCATCCAACAACTTCTGGATCGGTAATTTGTCACCAAAAGTGACAGATTCTGAGTTAAAATTTTTGCTTGCCTCTCATGGAGAAGAGATCAGCATTAGCTCATTCCTCTTTCATCATTATTCCTTCGTACACTTTAAAGAAATCGAGGGAGCGAAGTTGGCGAGGCAGGGTCTGCAAGGCATATCCTTCACAGCAAACCTCAAATGATTAAATTTATCTAAAAAGGTAGGTGATTTTTAATTTTTTTACGAAGCAATTCCGCAGTTGTTTTTTGTTAGAGTCAATACTATTTTTGAAGGCTTTAATATATTTTTTGTCCTATAATTTTGCTAATTTCCATGTTTGAAATGACACATAAACATCGTTGAAAAGAATGTCGGACATCAAATGAGATTACTAAACACACACAAAACTTTTAAAAATATTTGTAGGCCAAGCTGAATGTTAAATTATCAAGCATTTTGAGATTAAAATTATGTTGTTACCTTTAGACAATAAGCTTAATTAATGGTATCACTTTGATTTGAAAATTATAAAGGCTATATTGAAATTTGTTGTCCTTTAATTAGAGGTATTTAGAGTTTT
>NW_011630002.1:0-1501 GCF_000512975.1 Sesamum indicum
AGTTCGATTCCTCCTTTCAGCCACGCCATTAAATTGTGGCATTCCACGAGGCGTCCATTGAAAGAGAATTGAATTCTCTTTGTAGTAATCAATGAATTCACCTCAAATACTCTCTGCCTCGATCTGATCGAAGGGCTATAATTTTATGGCCAGTTTCATTCTCGACTTCAAGTCTGTACTCCTTGAACCTTCTAAAGGCTTCAGACATGTACAACATTATGTAGACATAACCATACCATCCGTGATCATCGGTAAAGGTTATTTAATGGTCCACAGACGTCCGTATGGATCAAATCTAATAGGATGTTGACAAGCACACATTGTCCAACAAAAGTCTTCTTGATCATTTTCCTTTCAGATAGGATTCGTAAGTAGTTAGATTGTCCAAATTGTCTACCTCTAAACTTTTTTAATCTACAAACTTTCTTATCCTATCTTTTGAGATATGGCCTAGCCTTGCGTGCCATAACTGTGCGTTTTCATGATTATCTTATTTTTGATTATGTTGGGCATCATAATCCAATTAGACTATGGAGAATATAAAGACCATTGAGTAATATACCAATCAGATGAGGGTAATTATCAATCATCAATCATTATTATCTAAAACAAGAATAAAAATAATATTTTTGATCATGCTATGTACATAATAAAAGTTTTTTAATTCTTTCCAAATATGATAATTAATAACTAAGTTGAGAGATCCCATATATTCTGCAGTGATGACCTTCCCATCCCCACCCGCAAGTTATTACAAATGTGAGCTCCACAGCCGGTATCCCAGGAAGCGAAATTAGTTATCATATTTACTTCAATCACAAACATACCTGGGTTGGAGAGGAGTTGTGGCACTCCCTCTTCTAATGCCCCTTTTCATGGCAGTGTATGTAGACATCATTTGCCTTCAAGTGTTGATAACTGCGACCTTCCCTTTCCCTTTGTCCATTCCCACGAGAGCAGTAGGGGCTTTCAGAGCCCTAATGTAGCTGCGACAATTTTTCTCTTACTTTTCTTCCTCTTGCAATGTTTGGCCCCTCTGGCCTTTCGCTTTGGAGGTTGAAGCCTCTACTGCTGGCGTAGTCTTGTGGGTAGACGCTTCGTATTGGACCAGTATATTAATTACTCATGAAAAGACTTCTCAAGTCCATTCATGTTGTAGTTAATAATAATTGGGTCGTAGAATTGAGAAAGTGACTGAACGATCGCATCAATGTACGTGTCATTGTCAAGCCCAACTTTAAGGTTTTCCAACTTCTTCACTAGAGATAGCATCTTGACCCTGTGATTTTGTACAGATAATCCTTTGGCCATCTTGGTTACGAAGAATGCTTTTGCGACAGTGTATCTAATATGCCTATCAGGATCCGCATAAACTTCCTTCATGCGAAGCATTATCGAGGGAACATCATCCAGCCTATCATATTGATTTTGGATGTCATTGGACATCAAAGCCAATATGGTACTGCTGACCTTGTAGTTTTCCTCAAGCCACTTCTCGAAC
>NW_011630003.1:0-1497 GCF_000512975.1 Sesamum indicum
CAGTAAATGCAATTTAGCCTCTCATCAGTCATCTTAGCTATAAGCCACATACACATGTAAGAGATTAAGGCATCATTCATTGCCTATAAAGTAAACATATACCTCTTGTAAGCATATGCTATCAGCCTTTCAAGATTTACATTGTGTCCTCACAGAAAATCTTTTAGCCTATGTGAGACTTCTCTTACACCAACTACTAGGACTCTGCTCTTGCAATAAGTAGCAAAAGTATCGGCATCTTCTTGTAACACTTTGATAATCCTCCTTGTTATGTTGTATTACCCAAGACAAAATTTATTCTAATTTTCTTTTTCATTTTGGGAGGGGCGAAGAGTTATTCTTTGCAGAAATCTTTTGCTTATCCAAAATCAATGAAACTTATTCAAATATGACAACCGCGGAGTAGCGATTACAGTATTCCAAATTACGGTATAAAATCTACCAGTTAAATGAGTCTTAAAGAAAATTTGCTGAAGAGTTGGTGGTAGCTTCTGCCTTCATTAGTTTTTATAAAATCTGTATGCAGCTCCTCTCTTTTGAATGCTGGGAGGTTTTCCCTTGATATATTGGTAAGAATTACAGTACTGAGCCAATCAAGTCTGATTACTAGAATTTCCTTCTTCTCGATTATATGCACCATGGGGTTTTCTGCCATATAATGTCTTCTGACCATATGCTGCACTATGGTTTGTGCAGCAAATTTATGATATAATTTTCCCGTTTTTCTGCAGCATGGCTGGTTGTCCATTTGGTGAGAATTGCCACTTTGTTGAAATACAGAGAAACAGGCATGGATATGGAAAACTGAATCAAGCAATTGAATTCTTGAAAAAAAAGGAAGAAAATCGGGTATTGAATGTTCAACCAGATGTATTATCTATTATATCAAGTTATAAGAGGATGAAGTCTCATATATATACACAGTTGGGCTTCAACTAACTAAACAACCTCTAAATTGCTTAAAATAAAAAAACGGATAGTAAATGTTGCTAAACTGATAAACACGACTTCTTCAGAGGAAAAGAATCTACAGTCCTTCTTCAAACTGATGAACCTGTAGCTTGCTTTCTAGCTGCACCTACATTTTTTTTGACCTGGAATTTGATTTTCGCAAGCTGGACTTGGGTCGAGATTTACTAAGGACAGCTTGGAGCTGAGGTGAAGAAATGAGGTGCAGGGTAGAGACTTGGTGAACACATCTGCTACCTGTTGCTTTGAGATCACATAAGTGGGCATTATCACACCTTCCTTAAACTTGTTTCTCACTACATGGCAGTCGATCTCAAGGTGTTTAGTCCTCTCATGGAAGACTGGGTTTGCTGTTATGTGTAATGTGGCTTTGTTGTCACAAAAAAATGGTACGGGGAGCTTGACACAGACATCAAGAGTCTTGAACATGTAAAGTAACCATGTTACTTCACAAGTAGTGGTGGCCATACTACGGTATTCAGCTTCAGCTGAAGACCTTGCCACTGTAGTTTGCTTCTTGGTTTTCCA
>NW_011630004.1:0-1496 GCF_000512975.1 Sesamum indicum
AATTTTTCTAACAAATATTTTCATTAGTAAAATTTTTAATAAAATGAGCAACAAAAATTGAATCCGATACTAAAATGAGCAACGAGCTAATTACCAAGTAAATATTGTTCTTGCTAAATTCGTTAGTCACTTAAATTAGCAATGAATTCCATTATTTTACAAGAAGTTTATGTTGTTGCTAATGAAGATATTTCTTGTAGTGATAGATTTAACCAAATTTTGCTCCAAATACATATAGTGTCTTTTTAAATGAATTTAGTTCTAAATATCTCATATTTTATTTTTTCTTGACAAATTTAGTCATTTATCGACAATTTTAGTGCTAACAACCTATAGTTACAGGACAAAAAATAAAACCTCCAGTGTTTAAGAATCCAAAATCGTCAACACATGATTAAATTACCAAAAAAAAAAAGAAATAAATATAAAATATTCAAGACTAAATTAATTAAAAATGAATAAATGTATAAACAGTGCACATTACAAGATAAAATATAGAAACAATCTATAGTTACAACACCAAAAAATTCTTCTCCGACCATGTAAGAAAAGGTGGTATTTCCTTGTTATACTTTTAGATGGCTCACAATTATGACAAATAAATAAAATTAATACCATCCCAATCCTTTATTCATCATGTGAAAGAAATTGGTCCTTACTAGAATCCAAAGAATGGTTGTTGCTTTCACCATCTACGATCCTTCCTCAAACATGCACCAAAAGAAGTTGATTGCCCGCCACTCTCATCAGTGTGATTAACATGATACTCCTATGTACTTTCCGACACTTGATTTAACATAAATTGTCTGTACGCTTTGTCTGTCTCCATCAGAGAATCTTGATATTATAAAATAACCCCACATCCATTTTTGACCAAATAATCATACATATGATTAGTTGCCAATCTTATTTGAAAACCCCAAAAGCTCTAATTCCATCACTAAGACTGAATCCAACGTGGGGATTTTCGAGATTAAATTACAACAAACGCGTTGTGGCAAGAAACAGGGATCACCATCGATCATCACTTTTGAAGCTATATAAACACAGAACCAAAACGCCTTTCTCTCCATCAACTTCACTTGAAATTAGCATTATTTCTCATTGTTTTTGAAAGGATTAATTCTTGATACCTACTCTCACTTAAATTTCAACATGAATACCTTCAACTTCTTTAACACTCTCTTTCCCATTTTCTGTCTCTTGCTCTCGCTGTTTCATGTGCCTTGTGAAGCACAACTGTCCTTCACATTCTATGATCGTACATGTCCGAATGCAACTGCTATAATCCGCGCATCCATCCTACGAGCAATATCCCGTGAGCGACGGATGGCAGCCTCCCTCATCCGCCTTCATTTCCATGATTGCTTTGTTCAGGGATGTGATGCATCAATCTTACTAGACGAGACCTCCACTATTCAGAGTGAGAAGACCGCATTCCCAAATGTCAATTCAGTAAGAGGCTACCAAGTCATAGAGGCTGCCAAGCGTGAGGT
>NW_011630005.1:0-1494 GCF_000512975.1 Sesamum indicum
ACATTTTTGGTACGTTGGATTGGAACATTAGGGACCTAGCTACTTGAAGCAAATGTTTATGTTTTCTTTCAACGATCCCATTTTGCTGAGGTGTATGAACACATGATGTTTGATGTATTATTCCCATTTTCTTAAAGAAACTTTGACATTGTTCTCCCATAAATTCAGTACCATTGTCACTTCTTACAGTTTTAATCTTCCTCTCAAATTGTGTAAGTATCATGTTATAAAAATCCATAAGTATGTTCACAGTATGTGATTTAAGTTTCATTAAGAATGTCCATGTAGTTCTACTGTGATCATCTACTATAGTTAACATATAGGAGCATCTAGATAAGGAATATTCATTATATGGGCCCCATATATCTATGTGCAAGAGATCAAAACAGTGTTGAGATATGCTACTGCTGGCATTAAAAGGTTGTCTTTCTTGCTTAGCCTTAGGACAGATTTCACATAAGAGTGGCTGATCATTGCAATCTTTCATTAATCCTGTATGTTTCAATACATTGAATGAAATATGTCCTAGTCTATTATGCCATATTTGTGATGAAACATCATGAACACTAAGGGCTGTTTCTTGACAGGTTTTGATAACAGCATCTATGTATCTCTTCTCAAAGGAGTGTTTCTTGAGAACATATAGTTTTCCTAACATGCTTGCTACTCCAAGAACTTCTTTAGTCTTGTGGTCCTGCATAACACAATAATTCTTTGAAAATATGAAACGAATAGAGGAAGAATTGCATATTTTACTAATGGACAATAAGTTGAACTTTAAATCTGGCACAAGGAGAACGTCTTCAAAATAGATTTTGTTAGGAAAGGTTACAGTCCCTGAGCCCTTTATAGAGTGTCTAGTACCATCTGCTAAATGTATACATGCATCAGACATTTTAAGTTTGGGTTTATCAAACAAATCAGAGTTGTTGCACATATGAGCTGTTGCTCCACTATCCAAAATCCACATATGAGAATCCAAATTATTCAAAACAGAATTTTCAGAGATTTTACCTGAGAATTCAATATCATTCAAGTTGGCAGAGCTTGATGTTTGTGCTTCTGAAGCTCCAAAATATTTCTGTAGTTCCGTCCTTATGAGTTCACTCATTGATTTCTCATCTACCACACTGTGCACATTCTCTTCAATTTGTGCAGCTGCTGTCAATTTATTGTTCATAGTTCCTGACTTCTTTCTTTGATCAACCAACGTCTTATACCAGTCCGGATAACCATATATTTCGAAACAAACTTCCTTTAAATGGCCTGATTTGCCACATTGTTTGCAGACTTGGTTTCTTTTATCTGCAAATGATTTCTTTTTCTGAAATTCTGGCCTTTTATACACCTGCATTGCCATGATTTGAGATGTATTTGGCGGCTCTTCTTTCTCTTTCTCAACTCTGAGAATCATGGCATAAGCTTTACTAACACCCGGTACTGGATCCATCATAAGAATCTGATTCCTCTCATGATTATACAATTCATTCAATC
>NW_011630006.1:0-1487 GCF_000512975.1 Sesamum indicum
TTCCCAAAAATTTCTATTCGTAAAAAATTCAGTTAATATAAAGATTTATTTTATAATTTTAAGACGGAAACATTTTCCGTCGTTAAATCCGTCTTTGAAAGGTTAAATTTTTTTGACGGATATATTTTCGTCTTTGATTTTCGTCTCTGATAGCCTGCTCTCTTGTAGTGGTTGTACAATTCAAAACATGTATCTAAAAATTACATAATTTCATTAAACATAAAAAAGATAGTTGTAATGTTTCAAACAATAAAGAGATATTCATACTTATGTCGAACCTTAAAAGAACTTAGATTGCATTTGAATTGAAGAATTTGAAATCCTTAATAACAAATTCCTCAAATATATTTAAATAATTCTAAATTTAAAGGATTTTAAATCCTCCAACTCTAATTTCGAACTTTATTTTAATGAATTTGAACAGTTGCTTGTTTATGAGTATCTCAAGAACAAGAGCCTTGATCGACTCTTGTTTGGAACTGGTAAATTAGCTTTAGGCCGATATGGACATATATCTCGACTTGGAAAGAACGTCACCACATATGTTTGGGAGTAGCTAGAAGCCTTGCTTATCTTCATGAGGAACCTCGATTACGAATTGTTCACAAAGATGTAAAGACCAGCAACATTTTGCATGATTCTGATCTCACCCCTGGTTTGGCCAAATTATATGACGAAAACAAAGACCCACATAAGCACTCAAGATCCATTTTACCGATGCAACTACTTTCGTTGCTAATGCCAATGGCTCAACACCAAAGTTTGATACTGATTAAATGAACTCAGCAACAAGTGGAAGCACCATAGCAGATGAAGCTTATTCACCTGGAAATCCAGCCAAACCCATGATTCTTCAGAGACTTGGTGAGGGTAGATACGATGAATTCAATATATCTTTACTTGGTCTGCCAACTTCCCTTCACCCAGACAGACTTCAACCATAATACCAGACCATTGCTCTTCTCCGACAACCCATCAAACATAAAGAATAGGGTTAATTACACTTGCACTACCCCGTTAAAAATGTAAAATTACAATTTTTCCCAATAAACTTATGAAATTACACGAGCACCCCTCCGAGAATTTTCCATGTACAACTATATTCCCTTTTCATCAGGGTTTGAACGAAAGTTGCTGACATCATAACAAAATTACATAAACTTCTAATTTTACACGTCATCCAGCATCTCCTATAATTTATTCATGAAGATGTCCTAGTAATATTTTATATTTGTAATTTATACGAAATATTGAATGAAACGTAAAATTAGAATTTTATATAAAATTTTATTAATATCAATATTTTCCATCCAAAACCTAATAGAAGAGGTACAATTGTAATTAAATAAAAATTTCTCGAAGGGGATACAAGTACAATTTCAAAAAGTTTTTTTAGAGAAAATTGTTACTATCTAAACATTGTAGAGCACAAAATCACTTTCTTTTATAAATTACACCCCCCCCCCCCCAAAAAAAAAAAAAAAAAA
>NW_011630007.1:0-1481 GCF_000512975.1 Sesamum indicum
CTTTAAATTTACGAACGATTAATAAAAATATTTATGTCATTATTGTTATATATATAATTTCATATTTTTTTAGAGATAAATACATTTTACATCTCTTAAATATGCCACCTTCATCATCTACTTGAAGAAATCTTCACTTACCCTCTATCTTTATGATAAACTTTTAAATTTAATAAAAATTGACAAAATACCATTAAATATTAATAATATAATACATTCATTTTAATATCCTCTATAGTAAAATATATTAAACAATTTAACTTCAAATTTTATTGACTTGCAATGTGAATAAATTAATAGGATTAGTCTGGTATTGATAAGATCAATGTTAATACTTTTGAATTAAAATAAGTATATAAATTTGTATTTGTGCATTAAAATTGATGTAATTTTTATAACAAAAATATTACAAGTAGCCGTTGATCTTCCTGTATTGGTGCGCAAATGTCAAGTCTGTAATTTGGGAGGGTAATGAGGTCATTTTTTTCCCAGTTAAAGTAACTATATATATTTCATTTCTTACTCTGCTCCTAAATCCAATACATTAGTCCTGTCAATTGATAGCAAATATGTAGACCTAGACCCATTTTGATAGTTATCACCCAAATCGTACCTAATGACTTTTTTTGGTATAGGTGGAGCTTATACTTTAAAATATCTGTGAGTAGGGTTGTAAACATATTTCCTCGTTTCAATAAAAAACGAATGTCGACAATAAAATGTAAAATGAAATAGTTGGTACAACGACAATATCATTTTTTCTTTTGACTCTCATTCACCGGACACGCGCAGATCACACTGAAGACAAACATAAGATTAATTGAGTTGCTGTGGGACAATAAGCGGTTAGGAACTACCAACTTGATACCTTTCACCATCTGTATAAAGTTGAAGAATCTCATTTCCATAGCCATGTTGTTCCTCCACTATTTGCTTTGCCAAACCGATGACAGAATCATTAGAACCATCCAAATAAATGGAATGGAGTGTGGGTATGTCTCCAAGAATTGAAGGGATCTCCTCCAAACCCAGCATGTGCTCTAGAAAGAGGATCTCAAGATTAGGAAAGTGGATATTTTCTGCCCTCCACCGCTTTAGGAAATAACTGTAAGAAATTTTCAAGAATTTGAGTCGAGGAAAGTCGCCCTCAACTTGATTCCACTCATACTCCTCGATCCAATTAGTTTCCAATACAAGCTTTTCAAGATTAGGCAAGAAGGAACCAACACTCATTATCTTTTCCCAAGGAATATTACAACCTTCCAAGCGCAGCTTCTTAAGTGAAGCCGGGAAGGTGAGATTCTCCAATGGACGATACTCAGTTTTGATAGAAAGTGATTCGAGTTTTTGCAGATGGATAGGATTGTAGTACGTCCATTCTATTTCGTCCACTTCATCATAGTAAATACCTAGTTTCTTCAGATTTGGTATTCTTCTAAGGACCTCCTCTGTACACTTGAAGTTTCTCAAACTAACAAGCG
>NW_011630008.1:0-1480 GCF_000512975.1 Sesamum indicum
TCTATGAGGATTCTGGCAGAAGGGGTGCAGTGGTGCCTCCCTGGATCACCTAAACAAATTTATGGCAAAAGAAAACTTGCTAGACCTTAGGGATCGGTGTTGGATATTGCAAGATCTTCCCAACCATGGAAGCAGTGAAAGCCATAGTCTAGTGACCTTGAAGAGCTTTGAAGATGGTTGAGAAGTTTGTATGTTGGAATCATCAAACAACTACCATGCATCATAATTTCGATGAATTTGAGGACGGAATTAGTTGCATAAAGTCATCCGCAAACTAATTATTTAAGTCTAGATTGATACTTTATCTCAAAATCCATTGAGAAAAACTCTTAAGATTCTCCATCAAAGTTAATTTATCGGAGTTGGTAAACCCCCAAATAACATAATAATTCTTGACAATTGATCAGACAATAAGTTGAATAACAATCTGTTGAATTCAGCTCAAGCTCCATCTTCTTCACAGACTGCAACTTCGTCTTCTTCTAGCTCTGTTTCTGCTACTCTGGTTCTGCAATAAGGAAGTCGTGTTTTTCTCTTGGTTTACGTTTTTATTAGTTATGCTTTACACTTTCATTAGTTGACAGTGATAGCGTAGGTGGCAGCTGAGCTGGAGTCTGATTTGTTATTTCTGTTTTTTAGTTAGTTGCACAGTTTCTTTTTCACCGCCTTTGTATCTGTATTTAAGCTGAGACTGTACTAGTTCTCGTTGAATGAATGAATCAGATTTTCAGTCCTCCATACTTCTTGCTCTGTAACTCTGCACCCATGGGGTTTACACTTGATTTTATCACAATCAAACACCCCCTTCATCAACTACCAAGAATTATAAGCTGGCCTGGGGTTTTGTTATTCCTTCTTCTTTCCTACTTTCGGAATGGTTGTATGAAAATAGTATCTTAAGCATCTTTTTTATACTATTAATTAGTTGAATGATGAATAATTGCCTAAAAAAATATACTCTATTGTTTTAATTAAGCCATCAATGACTGTAAAACCTCCAAGCATAGCAGGAGATTGATAACTTGAGGAAAAAAGTGCAAGTAAAAATCACCTAATGAACCCCAAATACCAATCTGATAATTTGATAATCCAACACGACAATTAAGGATCTGCACATTTTTCACTCACCATATTCGACTCGACCCACTGACCGGGAACTACAACCATCCATCACTCCACACTTAAAAGGCTGAGGAATCCATACTCGTACTAATAAATACCTGATTTAAGAATGGAATCAATTGGAAACTAATTATATTTAAATCTGAACTGATACTCGATCTTAAAATTCATCACAAAAATCAAATGCTGAATGAGATTTGTCCAGCTCGTGAATCCACCAATAAGATAATATTTAGTTCTTGAGATTTGATCAGATAAATCTGAATAACAAGACAATTATCACAAACAGTACGCAGTTGTTGTGACTACCAAACACCCCCTCATCACCACCACCAGTTGCGGGCTTGTGGGGTTCCGC
>NW_011630009.1:0-1475 GCF_000512975.1 Sesamum indicum
AAGTTTATGCTTTCATTTTTGCATTACTTAGTCTTCAATATTTTTTCTTATCATTATATTTTATAAAATCAAACCATGGTAATGATATTATTTTGTCCTTACTTATGATTGAATTATGATAATTTTATTACTCATTCTATTTTATTACTATTCTTTATTGCCTAAAATTCTTTATTGTTTTAGTGATTATATGCAACTTGCCCTGAAAAATCCTCTAAAATCTCTTATTATAGCCAACATCATATCACACTTTGAATTTCCACCTAACTTCTAAACTTTCGGTTAGCGATATCCTCAAATTTACACCAGCACACGACTTGCACGTGCCAATTTCGGATAAATTCTATCCAAGTGTGTTAGCAAATCGCAAAATTTACTAAGATAACAGATCAAATTATCAGTTTCACTTTCTGAACATCCAAAACTTCAAATGTGTCTAATTAAAACCTTTCTAATTTTCAAATCAAAGTGATGCCATTAATCAACCTTATTATCTAAAGGTAACAACATAGTCTTAATCTCAAAAATGCTTGATAATTAAATATTCAGCTTGGTCCACAAATATTTTTAAAAATTTTGTGTGTATTTAATAATCTCATTTGATGTGCGACATTCTTTTTAAAAAAGTTTATGTGTTATTTCAAACATGGAAAGTGGCAAAATTATAGGACAAAAAATATATTAAAGCCTTCAAAAATAGTATTGACACTAACAAAAAACATTAGCGGAGTTGCAAAATAAAAAGATTAAAAATCACCTTCCTGTTTAGCGATGTTAATCATTTAAGATTTCCTGTGACGAATGTGCCTTGCAGACCCTGCCTCGCCAACTTCGCTACCTCGATTTCTTTAAAGTGGACAAAGGAATAGTGATGAGAAGGGCTTGAGCATGCGGATCTCTTCTCCGTGAGAGGCACACACAAATTTTAATTCAGAATCTGTCACTTTTGGTGACAAACTACTGATCCACAATTTGTTGGATGGATGAATCTCCCGCTGCAAATCTTTGATGGACGCATCGTGGTTCTGTGTAGCTTGCGTAGCTGATTTTACAAGTGGTTCCACTAAACTGGTCAAATAGAGTGAACAATATAAATGATGGGTCGTCGGAGGTTCCGATGTGAATAAAAAGCCGAATAGAAAGAGATTTGTGTGCAATGGGTAGGTGGAGGAGATTTGTAAATATTTGAAAATATTATAACTTTCAACTTAAATTAAATTAAAATTCTAAAATGGTTCTAAATATTACTTATTATAAATATTCTTGTGCTTCTAATCTTAAATTGTTGATTTTTCAAGCAGTTTTTCTCTTGCAATTTCCTTTCACACTAAAGTTAATGCTTTCATTTTTTCATTACTAAGTCTTCAATATTTGTTCTTATTATTATATTTTATAAAATCACATCATGCTAATGATATTATTTTGTCCTCACTTATGATTGTATTATGATAATTTTATTACTCATTCTATTTTCA
>NW_011630010.1:0-1469 GCF_000512975.1 Sesamum indicum
ACACGAATTACTGATACTAAATGGAAGACGAGTTTGTTTAGCTAAAGGACATATGCTACAAATATGATCTTTATGTGGTGCAGGAATATGTAAAGAATCTATGTGTTTCATTACATCACGAGAGCAATGTCCTAGCCTTTGGTGCCATAGAGAAAAATCATCAACAGATGAGGACAGTAAAGCATGAGAATCAGAATAGACAGAAGCAGCAACAAATGATTTTCTTCCCAAGTGATAAAGTTGCCTATGTTGCTTGCCTAAAGCCAAAATGCGATTAGTTTTCAGGTCCTGCATCATACAAAAGGAACCAAGAAATGAGAATTTCACTTGATGAGAGTTGCAAAATTGAGATACAGAAAGAAGATTGTGGGCAAAATGAGGAACAAACAACACATTAGTAAGCATGAGGTTAGCACATAGCCGGATATCACCCTTATGTGTTGCTAGAATAATGCTATTGTCAGGTAGGCGTATTTGTTTGGAGTTTGTAAGAGTAGTGAGGGATTGGAATAGCTTTACATTCCCACTCATGTGACTTGTAGCTCCCGTGTCTACAATCCAAGAGTTAGTGTCACAATCTACAGAACTGAAATGATCCAAAGCCATACCTGCCATTTCATCTACTTGGGCAAAATGCACATTGATAGGATCCTGAGGTACTTTGTGTTGGACCATTCGTAATGCCTCTAGCAATTCTGACATCAAGGTGTTATTAGCGTCAGAATTCCCAGGTTTATCCAATCCACTACCTTCTCCACTGGTTGCTGCATATGCTCTTCCTGCACTGCCGTGTTTTCTTCGCGATTCGTGTAGCTCCTTATACCAATCAGGAAAGCCGTGAAGTCTGAAGCAATTTTCCTTGTTGTGTCCAGTTTTATTGCAGTGTTCGCAAAGGAGATTGCGTTTATCTATAGGTCCCTTGCGTCGCATGAATTGTCGAGATCCTATGTTAGGTGCAGAGTACCTTTGCTCATATGCTTTCATGGCCGAACCTTCTCCTATATCAGAATATTCTGAATTCACCATCCTTTGTCTCTCAACCCGTAGCACCATAGAATACGCCTTATTGACAAGGGGAAGAGGTTCTAGAACTAAGATCTGACTACGAATATTGTCGTAGGAATCATTCAAACCCATCAAAAATTGCATCAGCTGACTCGCATCGTTTTGTTCCGCTTTGATTTTGTTGCATCCACATATACAAAGGCCACATGAACACATGGCTGGTGGCATAAGACATAACAATTCATCCCAAAGTTGTTTCAATTTTGTGTAGTAACTAGTTACACTCATATTGCCTTGTGAAATAGAACTAATTTCGCGTTGCAACTTATAGAGCAGAGTACCATCGCACTCACCGTACCGAGCTTCAAGCTCCAGCCAGAGATCTCTGGAAGAGCTTGCATACAAGTATGCGTTTACCAAGTCTTTGGAGATGGTGTTCAGAATCCATGTTCGCACCATACAGT
>NW_011630011.1:0-1468 GCF_000512975.1 Sesamum indicum
TAACAAGAGATTGGAGCCCAATATTCATTATGACAATAGTCTTAGATTAGTCAGGGAATTAATTTGTTGGAATGTGGATGTGTGGAGACTGAAAATGATTCTTTGGGGGTTGACAATTTTTAATGGACACGTCATCTTGTGAAGGAAGTTAGTGTCTTTAGAAAAATATGTGAATTATCCTGTGGTAGCACTTGAATTTTCTGATTGTTGTCTTGTCTTATCCCTTAGATTAATAGGAATTTTTAGTATATGTTTAGATAAGTAGGAGAAACTAGCACCAGTGGCATATTAAAAAAAATAAAATTGTGTGAAGTGTCTTCCATTGACCGCATTAAATAAGCAATGTTCAAGAATCAGCACAAAAGACTTTGTGTGAGCTTTTGGGCCAAAGCACTTTCATCTAAATAGTGCTCCTACATTCTTTTGATTGAGGGTATCAAATTTAGTGTGTCCATTCTAGAACTTGCTTGTGTAATACATTTTGTGTTCACATTCTTGTAAGATTGGTGCCTGAAAGTGATAAGGGCACTTAGGAATACCCTATTGACCTCAAAAGAGCCTACCTTGAATTCACCCACAGCAAAACTCATTTGAGCCTTGGCTTTTCCCCTTCTTGATTATCTCCTAAAATGATTTTGAACCCATTCAAGGGGGTGGTGTTGGCTTGGTTGTTTGTAAATTGACATGAAAATGAGTGAATGAAATGAGGTTGCATACAAGCGATGCGCTGCTAGTCCCAAAGAAAAGAAAAAAAAAATGGGACGAGGAAATGAAAAACAAATGATGAAACAGAAAGAATAAAAAAAAAAGAAAAAGAACTAGTCAATTGGATAATGATCTAAGGACATACTCAGAAGCAATGTCGGTCATCGATTCAGATAAGTGGCTTGAGGCCATGAAATCTAAAATGGACTCAATAGGTTCAAATAATGTTTTAACCCTCGTACACTCACCTAAAGGTGTTAAACCTGTTGGTGCAAATTGGTCTACAAATACAGGTTTGGACCTGACGGAAAGGTTACAACCTTCAAGGTTGGGCTCGTGGAAAAGGATACACTCAACGACCTGGGTTTGATTTCAAGGAAACCTATTTGTCCGTAGACATGGCCAAGTCCATTCGGATTTTGCTTGCCATAGGAACAAGGTTTGACTATGAAATATGGAACATGGACGTGAAAATGACATTTCTCAACGGTTTAGTTGAGGAAGAGATCTACATTGTTCAACCGAAGGATTTCACTTCCCATGAGAAGAACAGAAGGCCTATCGTCTCCAAATGTCCATCTATGGCATCAAATAAGCTTCCTAAAGCTAGAACACACGTTTTGATGAAGTCATACGGGATTATGATTTCATCAAGAATGAATTTGATCCTTGTGTATTCAAGAAGATCAGTGGGAGCGCGGTTGCGTACCTTGTGTTTTATGTATATGATATCTTACTAATTGGGAATGGTGTTAAGATGTTA
>NW_011630012.1:0-1468 GCF_000512975.1 Sesamum indicum
ACTATTAAGGAGTTGTGTACTCCAAAATCTTTGTAATAGTTGTTAGGATTATTTCTGATATCCACATTACAGTGGTATCAGAGCCACCTCTGATCCGAAAGGCCAGCAGTGAACGGTAACCCTTGAACTCTCTCGTTACATTTCTGCAAATTATTTCTGTCTATTTACTTCATTTATCTTCTGAGGTGCTTATCCCCCTAAATATCCTCCTGGCCGGACCCGTGAGGTCGTCGGGTATCTGGATTGGGTATTAGGCTGGAAAGGCCTCGGACTTGTGGTTGTTGACTTGTCTTTAAACTGCGGATTTCGGAATTTTCTGTGATAATCACTGTATGCATGTTCTTGGTGAACTTATAAACTGCAATTCTTTGTGACTGTGATATATATATTCACTGTGATAAAATCTCTGTTATACTCTGTGATTCTGGGTTCTTGAGTATCTCGTGATCCGCTTTGCATTTGTGACTTAACTGTTTTAATATCGGGTTTGGAGAAACTGATAATTGCTCATAATCTGTCTTTCCTGATTCTGTGACTTTTGTTAAACTGTGCTCACTTGCTTACTCCGCTGCAAAACTCATTTTCTTATAAAACCTGTTTAAAAATTTTTTAAAATGGCCGGTTACAATTTGCAACCATTTGATGGAAAGGGTGATTTTTCAATTTGGCAGCAAAAAATGAAAGGCATTTTGATACAACAAAAGGTTTTTAAAGCAATAGATGGAAAGTACACTGATGCTATTTCTGAAGAAAAGGTTTTAGAAAATGATGAATATGCCTATTCCTCCATCATTCTTAATTTATCTGATAACGTTTTAAGAAAGGTTGGAAAACAAAACACTGCAAGAGATTTATGGAAAAAACTGGAGGAACTTTATACTGATACTTCGCTGCCCAGTAAAATGTTTTTGCTTGAAAAATTTTTTAAATACAAACTGGATTTGTCTAAGAACATTGACGAAAATTTGGATGATTTCACTAAATTAGTTCAAGATATTAAATTAACTGGTGATAAAAACATTGATGAGTATTCCCCTATTGTGCTTTTGAATGCTATACCTGATTCATATTCTGATGTGAAAGCCGCCATTAAGTATGGTAGAGATAGCGTCAATATTGACACCGTTGTTAATGGATTGAAAAGCAAGGAGATTGATTTAAAAGCAAATAGACCTAGTAACAATCTACATGAGGTAAACTCTGTGAGAGGTAGACCTAAATCTAGGAACCCCAACTTTAGATACAACAGTAGGAACAAAAGCCGTAATAAGAATAACAATAGGAGCAAATCCAGAACTAGGGATAACTCTTTTAGAGATGATAAGATCAGAGAGAGGAGATGTTATAACTGTGGTATTAAAGGACACTATATAAAAGACTGCAGAAAACCTAGAAGGGATAATCGTGATAATAGAGATAACAACACGGATGAAAAAGAGAGAGTGAATAATATTGTTGATGAATGTGG
>NW_011630013.1:0-1466 GCF_000512975.1 Sesamum indicum
AAAAAAAAAAAAGGACTTTATACATGGTCAAAACACAGTGATTAATAAACAAAAAATATAAATATTTTTGTGTAGTTAAATTAATAGGCCTATTATATATAGTTATTGGTTAATGAAGAACGATGATAAAATGAGATTTTTTTAATTTCTCATCCACTCAAACTTAGAGAAGAATTATCATTTAATAGTCAAGTTTAAGTTGAAATTACATAGAGCACAATCCATGAGAGGTTTAAAGAAAATTTCACCAAAACTCACAAACAATGCAATGAAATTATATAGCATTTCATAAAAAACCTGATAGTTCTAGTTATTATAAGACATATAATCAATATATATAATTCACAATAAATAATTATTTTTAATTTTATTTTTCAGAACAATTAAAAATTATAATATGTTTATAATTTTTATAATTATTTTCTCAAGATATTTGAGTAAATTAAAGTAAAAGAATCATTTAAAAATATTCATTAGTCTATACAAATGACACAAATTAAAAGCAAGAGTAAATTAAAAGGAAGCACTCAAAAAAACAATTTGAGCGTAAATTTTTATTCAATTGTTCCGATAAAGAAAATAAGTAGCAAGAGAAACAACACATAGTCCATACAAATGACACATAAAAATAACAGCATTACAGGTATAGATGCGCAACAACGCTTCCATTCCATTTTATTCAGTCATCGAATCCAAAGCAAAAGTACTTAATGCATCATTCCACATCTTCAAACATTCTCTGGAGCTTTCCTTTTCCTAGATTCACACTTCCGACCCCTTTCATCTTGTCTCTTATCTGAAGTTGGTGACGTCGGCAAGCTGGGCTTTAAAAACTTGGCAAACCAGAAAGCTGAACTTTTCATGTATCGTGTCAAGTTATTGACATAGTCAGTGTAGATTATACCAAATCTTGATTTGTATCCGGCGGTCCACTCGAAATTATCACAATATGACCAAGCAAAATAACCCCTTACATCAAACTTCAATTTCCTACAAAAGAAGAGAAGATCGACGAAGAAAGCGCAATTTTAATAATATCACTGAAAATTTTTAATTTCATCACAGTAATGAATTTACAATCTCAATAGTGGCTATTATTTTGTAAAAGTTGTTATTAGCAAAATTTAATGAACTAATGTATATTATATGTGATACATATACGGTGACAATCAAATGAGGACGAGAAATAATTGGTTTGTCTTAAGACTGTACCTTATTGCTAGTAGAAGATAGGCAAGATGTTCCTGATGATACTGAACCCTTGTTTTGTCGACGCAAGCCTGTTTGGCTGTGAGCTTGACGTCATTGTTATCAGCAACCCCTATATATATACCAAACGGTTGGGAACATTTGTAAGAAATCTCATAATTATAACCCTTGAACTACAAAATGATCCATATAATTAACTAAAATACTACCATTTTCAGTAATGTATAGAGGAGGCATGTCTTCTTTATATTTATCCT
>NW_011630014.1:0-1457 GCF_000512975.1 Sesamum indicum
GCTCTAAAATTATAATTATTTGTACTTCAAATAATTTTTAAGATCTTTTTTACTATTTTTGAAATTAAATTATTATTTGGTCCAAAAATATATTAATATTTGATCACAAACAATAAAAAGTAAAATTTATTTTTTGAGTAAAAGTATTAGATATATTTTTTATTAAATAATAAATTAATTTTTAAATTTAAATTTTTTACATTCGCAATAAATTGTAGCAACTACTAATTTTTTTAAATAAATTTTATTTTGTTTGAAAATATTTTAATAAACTTTGACCATAAATTATAAGAAATAAAAATTTATTTTTTAAAAAATAAAAAAATAAAGAAATTTTATTTTAATATTAATAATAAAATAGTTTATAATTTATAATTATTTATTTTTTATAAAGTCTAGCATATTTTAATTTAAAAATTAATTTATTATTTAATAAAAAAATATCTAATACTTTTACTCAAAAATAAATTTTTAGTTTTTATAGTTTGTGATCAAATATTAATACATTTTTAGACCAAATAATGATTTAATTTCAAAATTAGTAAAAAGGATCTTAAAAATTATTTGAACTACAAATAATTATAATCTTAGAGATATTTTATTATATATATTAAAATAAAATTTTTCTAACACTTTTTTGTAAAATGTATTATAGTCAAAGTTGGTGAAAATATTTTGATTCTTTTAATGATACAAAAAAAATACGTCTTTTTGTTATTTTGCTACCATTAAACATGACATTTGAAGTCAAAGTCACATGAGTGAATAGGAGGTAACGGCCGTTAACACTAACGTGTGGGCACATGGCCTTTGCTTTTAACTTGGAACAAAAAATGCGTACTTTTTGATAACAAAACTCGAACCCGCAATAATTATGGTACTAAAAATGAAAATGACCTTTTTTAATGGGACGAAAAGGAGAATTTTGCCCCCAAATTATTATTAAGGAACAATTTAAATATGGAAATTTTGGTCACATGTATAACTATGACAACATTAATATCACATTTAAAATCTTGAAGTAATTACTTTTTCAGCATATGGAAAGTGAAGCCAGAATTTACCTGATTAGGGACAACATGTACACTTTCGGAAAAGCAACACAAAACAATATTGTCTTTGTCTAAATATTAGTTTTCTTATAATTAAGTGCGCGTTTAACTTCTTTGTTGTTTGTGCATTACATGAATTGTCAAAACAACAAACGACAAAAGTGTAATAACGCTTTTCATCCCCAAAAAAGGGGACCCATGAAAAAGGATATGAGTTACGCTCCTCTCTCTTTACACTAAATTAAGTAGAAAGATTGGCCGAAACAATGATGAAGAGGAAGGAAAGTGAAGAGAATTTTGGCCTACAAATGAATAAAGTTGTTTGTTAAGAAGCATATATATATATATATATATATGTGTGTGTGTGTGTGTGTAAGAATAGGCAAGAGTACACTACTCCACTTT
>NW_011630015.1:0-1455 GCF_000512975.1 Sesamum indicum
CGTAATGCACGTGTATTTTACCAATTTCTAAAATATAGAAGGATTTTCAGCCATTTCAAAAAATACAAAAGAGTAAAGTGCAATTCGGCCTAAATTAAGTGTGATAACCACACTGTTGTACTGTACTACTATTTTAGTTTACTTAATGAAACTTACATTTATCAAAAAAATAAGTGTGATTACTCTAACCGTTCACATTTAATAAACAATATTGATATGTGTATTTAGCACAGGTCCAAAGTTCTTGTATCTTTATGTTGGATTTGGGCTATTTGAATGAAGTTTCTTGAGAAAGAGGACCCGCAAAACAAAAGATTAGTACTCTGATGCTTAAGTTAGTCTCGGATTTAAAAATAGATAAATATAAAAATGAATTATGAAGAAAGTAAGAATTTCATATTTAAGAGCACAAAATTAGAGTAATGAAGTAGCAACATGAAGAGTTCTAGAGCTTGGGAGAGGGTGCTTGTCGAGGGGTACCTCCCCTATTTATAGAGGAGGAGTTCTCCTGTAACAGGAGTCCTGCTGAGGGGAATTTGCATGGTTAACGAGAAAGGCAGGATTTCGTGGATAAGGTTCCTCTTTTACTGTTCCTTAAGCAACAAGTTTTCGGAAGGAGGAGGACTCCTTCTTCGTGCAGACTCCTATACAGTGAGGAGTCCTTCCAAGCTGAAGAGTCCAACCTCTTGAGGACACCTTCTTCCCTTCGGGTTGGCTTTGAAGGGAGCAGCAGGCCTTTGGATTGGGCTTCCTCCTTGGGCCATATTTGACAAAGTAGGTTTCCTTCTTTGACTGGACTTTGGTGTAGGGGGTACCCTCTTGGACCGGACCTAGCGAGCTTCCCCTTTGGGCCGAATCAGATGGTAGGTTGTCCCTCTTTTGGGTCAAGCATGGCGATTTGGGCGGGTTGATCCTCTCTTGGGCTCGCGAGCCTATATCCGGGCCTAACACTTCTTTTTTTGGTAATGTAAATTTCATTAAGTAAATGATAGTACATCAGTACAATACAACATGAAATGCCTAAGCAGTTACCTTGACAGGCCAAGGGATCCGCCCTAAACGATAAATTGCACAAGTACTAATTGAGAAGGTAAGTCTACACTAAGTATCCATTGTCGCACATCTTCAATAATCAGCTTTCCTAAGGAAGGTGCATCACGAGCACCTCCATCATATCATCGGAGATTCCGCTCGCGCCAGATGTGGTAGACAAGTGAGGCCAATACGCACGATAGGAAGCCGAGATGCAATGCTTTCCTCGCCATTGTTTTGCTGCACAAAACATCAGTATTCCAGTCACGGTGGGGCCAATCAAATTGTAGGATGTGTCGGATCACCCTCAAACAGTATCTTGAGTAGGGGGACTGAAAGAAGAGGTGATTGTGAGTTTCAATAGGCCCATCATTACACAAGACACAAGTAGTATCCAAATGAGATAGCCAAGGCTTATCAATA
>NW_011630016.1:0-1454 GCF_000512975.1 Sesamum indicum
TATATATATATATATTTACATAATACTCGCATTTCACCTTTTTTACTTTTAAAGTTTTCATCTAATGAATAGCCTTAACTAAAAACTAAAGTATGCAAAAGAGAATATTGTTATTAGTAGTATATTGATAAACTATTTTTGGTAGAAATAGAACTAAAAAGGAAAGAAAAGAAGGGTTAATTGAAGGCAGATTCCTTGTCCCTCCTATCATATTGATAAACTAGCATAAATGGAAGAAAGGGGCAAGAGAAAAGAACTTTTTTGCTAGAGAATTCTGAAAAATATGAGGAAGAAGACGAGTGGAGGAGCGAGATTCGGCGCCTGAGTGACAGATCGTTTATGCCCAACTTTTGACTCCATGAGTTATTCGATATTTTTCTCCTTTGTGTTATAGATAGGATGAACTAATTTAATTTTTGCTAAGGCTTTTGGGAAGCCAAATTGAGACAATGTTCTAAGTATTTTTATCAGATTAATCAACTGCTTTGTTTTCATGTATCTGCAAATTATTGTGCTTGTTCTTATGATTTGAGAGTCTGTCCATCTCTTAGATTGAATTAATCACATTGATGAACTGGAAGGGGATTCAACATAATGGATAGGCTAATTTGTAGTGTGAATTGAATGATATATTGACACACATAGACATGATTCATGTGGTTCTGTAGGTTTTTCCCAAATTTTAATGCATTATTGTCATGAATTTTAGATTGGAGAGATCCACTATTTCCTTGATAATAATAGATTTGGTATAGCTCAAGAGAGTATATCAAATTAAATTGAGAAAACTCTCAGTATATGAAAACATTTGCTTGTTAGATTAATCTATTAAATTTTGCATTCATTGGATCAAATAGGTGTATCTATAGCCTTAGCATTTTGCTCATTATCAAATCTCCTCCAACACATTTATTTGATTTATTTTAGTTAATAGTTATTTTTCATAGTTATAATCCATCCATTGATTCTCGATTATTCAAATAGTCCCAATTTGGTCATAGTTTTGGTAATTATTTCATTCAAATTCTCATAAAATCGATATTTATATACTAATTAATAGCTAGTGCACTTGCTAGTTAAAATATACATATTTTGGCAATCACCAGAGAGGACTAGATTAGTAGCAGAGTAGGAAACAAAAGAGAAAAGAAAAAACTAAACTTGAGAAAGGGAAAAAGGAGGAGAGAACGTGGGAGCAAAAATCAATTCTAGATTATAGAAGATAGACGAGAAAAATTAACAGCCCACAAAACCAAAATTATGAGAAATTATTAGACGTATGAGTGTTAACAGTGAGAACTTTCGAGGGCAGGAACATTGTAGAAAGAGTCCAACATAAAAAATAAAAACCTAAAAGAACTCTCATACGAGAGGAAAAATTAATTGTATGACCCACCACTAATTTTTGTATTTTACTAAAATACTCAAAATTACCGAAATTGAAACAAAAAAAA
>NW_011630017.1:0-1452 GCF_000512975.1 Sesamum indicum
GGGCATATTTCTGTTGTGTTACAACCAAACCTTCTGCCGAACGAGCAAATTCCAGGCCAAGGAAGTACTTGGCAGGTCCTAAATGCTTCAGAGTGAACAATTTATTCAAATAATCTTTAACATTCATAATATTATCCACAGAAGCAGAAGTAACAAGTATGTCATCCACATATACAAGTAAAGCAATTAAGTTCATACCTGTACCTTTAATGAATAGACAGTGGTCATGATCACATTGCTCAAAACCAAAGTCCTTCATTTTTTTGGCAAACTCTTCATTCCATTTCCTTGAAGCTTGCTTCAAGCCATATAACGATTTTTCCAGTTTACAAACCTTACCTGTTTGGATTGTGTACCCTTATGGAGGTTCAATATATATGTCTTCATCCAGGGTGCCATGAAGGAAGGCATTGTTCACATCGAGGTGATGTAATGGCCAGTTTTTACCCACAGCAAACTGCAAGGAAAAGCCTAACAGTGACTGCCTTTGCAACAGGTGCAAAGCAGTCATTGTAGTCTTCTCCTTCCACTTGACTGTATCCTTTTGCCACTAATCTGGCTTTATATCTTTCAATAGTGCCGTTAGGGTTGAGTTTTACCTTGTACAGCCATTTGCATCCAATGGCTTTCTTGCCTTGAGGTAATTCTGTCAGCTTCCAAGTCTCATTTCTCTCTAGTGCACTTATTTCTTCTCTCATGGCCTTCTCCCATCTTGGATTCCCTTGAGCCTCCATGTAGGTCTTTGGTTCCTGCAGGTTAGAAATCTTTTCCACAAAACAAGTATGTGCAGTTGTCATTTTATAACAAGCAGATTCATCAACATTGCAACATACATAATCCTTCATCCACACAGGATCCTTGGTCAATCTACTGGACTTTCTAGGTACAGTGGTGTTATTTTCTATTTCTTGATTGTTCTCTGTGGATGCTATGTCAGGTCCTTTTTCATCCTCAATTTCATCAAGGTTCAGAGGTTTAGGTAGTGGACATACTATGTCATCAGTAACTTCAGCAGAATTCTTAAAAGGGAAGGAGTTCTCATGGAACACTATGTCGCTACTGACATGGATATTCCCTGTGTTCAAATCCATTACTTTATACCCCTTTATACCATGTACGTATCCCAGAAAAATGCATTTAAGGGCTCTTGGATCAAATTTTTTCTTACAGGGAGAAACATTGGTAATATAACAGAGGCAGCCAAACACTTTTATGTGATCAAACACCGATTTTCTATTTAACAGCAATTCATAGGGAGATTTCCAGTTGAGGTTTTGAGCAGGTAATCTATTTATGAGATAAGTGGCCATTAATAAAGCCTCTGTCCAGAATTTTGAGGGGAGATATGCATGGAACATGAGTGATCTAGCAATTTGTAAAAGATGTTGGTGTTTTCTTTCTACAACACCATTTTGTTCAGGTGTATATACACAAGTTCTTTGGTGGATTATT
>NW_011630018.1:0-1451 GCF_000512975.1 Sesamum indicum
GTACAAGAATGACTGGTTCCTTTTTCTTCTTTTCAATTGAATGGTACACTACGAAAGAATGAGTTCAACTAAGGTCAACTTCTATAGCTAGGCACAGCACTTGATATGCTGCGACCCTGGTCATACATCCGCTGGATTTCTTCCCGATACACAGTCAATGACTTATCTGGTATTGTTGGAGTCAGTTCCACCACATCCCCCATTTTCAGTTTACATGTTGGATCACTGACAGGCTCATGGTTTAGCCGTGGCCTAAGGTCTGCCTTCACCGGAAGCCCATAAGAAGTCCACCGAGAACTGCCTCGACCCGTAGTTTCCAACAGATCCATCACAGATGAGTTTGCAGGTAACTCCTGAACTGACATCTGCAAGCCAATTACTGGGTCAAAAGCTGATTCATGCAAGAACATACAATACACCAGAATAACACAAGTGCACCGTTTGACAATGTATCCATGTTTAACATTTGAATACTATTGATTAATTTAGAAATTCCGCAACGAGAGATGCATAAGCAACCCTATATTAAATTCTGAATAAGCTGTTATCTACTTCCAAGTCTTGTGCATATAAAAGATATCACAAACCTTATCATTCTCAATCATGATGACGAAGACAGGTCCATCAGAGCCACATTGAGGTTTGCATGAAAATGTGCAATCTTTCGAATGGGTAGGGAACATGCAAGGTAGCTTTGTGGAGTCAAAAAGATCAACAGATGACCTGTCTTTGCTCATGGCCTCGCACTGCCAGGTAATGACCCATCGCGCCCATTCAACCATCTGAAGGACAAAGGAAGAGTATTTACAGTCACCTTCTTTGTATCTCCAGTGGGCAGCAAATCCATACTCAGCTTGCAGATGCATCTTTTTTGTTCGGATCTGAACTTCTACAGGAACCATACTCTCAGATATGACTACTGTATGTAGGGACTGGTACCTGCAAATTGTAAGATTAACATTAGGCATATCATGTAGCAAAACCCATTAAAAGTTGCATCTCCACTTTGAAGTCAGGCTTACCCATTACACTTCGGATAAACTATGTAGTCCTTGAACCTCCCAGGTATTTCATGCCATAGCTGCTGCACGACTCTTAAAGCTTTATAGCAATCTTCTTCAGTTTCAACTATCAATCTTAACCCGTGAATATCATGAATTTCATCCATATTTAGCTTCTTCCTGGAAAGTCAAAAATTACAACTCATGAGATATAATTACACGAAGAAGCAAATATTGAACAACCACAGCGTAGACGAGAAGACGACTGTAACTCTGAGATCTCTTTGCAACTTGCAAACACATGTAAATCGATAAATACACAACAATTATCCAAATCAAGTAAATGGATGTGTAATTTCAGAATTCTCACTCACATACTACTCACTGCTCAAAAGTCTCTTGCTCGACATGACTTATGCTGATGATAAATCGGGGGGGGGGGGGGGGGGG
>NW_011630019.1:0-1449 GCF_000512975.1 Sesamum indicum
AATTTGTGTGGTAAATTTGCTAAGCGTAATAATAACTACAAGTTTGTATAAAAGGGAAACAAACTTGCTTTTTTAAAACTGCGCAAAATAACTAAATTTTGGACATTCTCAGAATTCGACGAAACTTGACCTAAACCTTGGTCTAGACTCGAGAATTTGTGTAGTAATTTACTAAGCGTGATAATAACTACAAGTTTGTGTAAAAGGGAAACAAACTTGATTTAATAAAACCTCGCAAAACAGCTTGCTTTAATAAAACCGCGCAAAACAGCTAAATTTTGAACGTTCTCAAAATTCGATGAAACTTGATCCAAACATTGGTCTAGACCCGAGAATTTTTGTTGTAAATTTGCTAAGCGTAATAATAACTACAAGTTTGTATAAAATGAAAACAAACTTGCTTTTATAAAACCGCGCAAAACAACTAAATTTTGGACACGAAATTTGACCCAAACGTTGGTCTAGACCCGAGAATTTGTGTAGTAATTTACTAAGCGTAAAAATTAACTACAAGTTTGTGTAAAAGGGAAACAAACTTGTTTTAATGAAACCGCGCAAAATAACTAAATTTTGAACGTTTACAGAATTCGACGAAACTTGAGTCTAGACCTAAGAATTTGTGTGGTAAATTTGCTGATCGTAATAATACCTATAAGTTTGTGTAATAGCAAAACAAACTTGCTTTAATAAAACCGCGCAAAACAACTTAATTTTGAACGTTCTTAGAATTCGATGACGCTTGAACCAAATGTTGGTCTAGACCTAAAAATTTGTGTAGTAAATATGCTAACCATAATAATAACAACAAGTTTGTGTAAAAGGAAAACAAACTTGCTTTAATAAAACCGCGCAAAACAGCTTAATTTTGAACGCTCTTAGAATTCAACGAAACTTGACCCAAACGTTGGTCTGGACCCAAGAATTTGTTTGGTAAATTTGCTAACCATAATAATAAGTACTAGTTTGTTTAAAAAGGAAACAAACTTGCTTTAATAAAACCGCGCAAAACAGCCAATTTTGAACGTTCTCAGAATTCGACGAAACATGACCCAAATGTTGGTCTAGTCCAAAGAATTTGTGTGGTAAATTTGCTAAACGTAATAATAACTACAAGTTTGTATAAGAGGGAAACAAACTTCCATTGTCAAAAATTCGCAAAACAACCAAACAAACTTGACCCAAACGTTGGTCCAGACCTAAGAATATTGTGGTAAAGTTGCAAAGCGTAACATAACAACAAGTTTGTGTAAAAGGGAAACAAACTTGCTTTAATAAAATCGCGCAAAATAGCTAAATGTTGAACATTCTCAGAATTCGACGAAACTTGAGTGTAGACCCAAGAATTTGTGTGGTTAATTTCCTAAGCGTAATAATAAACTACAAGTTTGTGTAATAGGAAAACAAACTCGCTTTAATAAAATCGTGCAAAACAGCTTAATTTTGAACGTT
>NW_011630020.1:0-1447 GCF_000512975.1 Sesamum indicum
AAAAAAAAAAAAAAAAGAAAATAAACCATTCTAAATAAAGAAAATGTTCCAAACATTCAAATTATAATTTTAGGTAGTCAGACGTATTTAAAAACGGTTTCTAAACAAGTAATACAAAAGCCGTTGCTAAGTAGGAACGATCCGTCGCAACCGTTTCGAATAATTTGGAACAACGTCTATTACGACCGAAGGTCACCCAAGAATCTAAGGCTACCCAGCGAAATCAGAAATAAAATGATATTGAGTCTAAGTTCAATACATAACATATTCTTGTATTAGGCAGAAAAGAAAATCCTAGACAACTAGATCAAGCGAAAATCCTTGAATACACCATATTCAGTTTTCCTGGCAAAAGTGATGCAATCATCCAAAACCTTCTGCCAGTCATATTGATACTGAAAACCCTTTTCAGCAAGCAGATTAGACCCCCACTTGGTTTCATATTTAGGACATTCAAAGTGCCTGCAGAAAGTAGAAAGTCGGAAACAGCAAAAATCATATATGTCTTCTCAGATTGTTCTTAGCCTGCTGGGAAACAAGAATTCTGAAATCAATAATGCTTTGCAATATCCACAACTTACTCTTTCTTGATGCTGAACTCAGGATATTTCTGCTGGTAGTAGCTGGCAATTTCTGCAGTCGAGATATAGCCGTTGGCGCAAAGGAATCGGCCATTCATTGAAGCTTCTTTCATGCAGAAGATGTGGCAATTGCATACATCCTCAACGTGAACAACTGGGATTTTTGCAAGCAGCTCTTGTAAGAACTTGAGTGAGTTTAGGGCAAGTTCGTCGTTTGTGATCTGTGCCAAGAACACCGTTAAGCTTCCAGATAAATATGGCATAAGAGCTTCTCCACCAACAAGGCCACAGAGCAGTGTCACCACCTCCATTTCTCCAGCATTTTTTTCACTGCCAAAGCTTAAGATTTCCTTCTCGGCCAATGTCTTTGCTCGAGTGTACTCCTGCACAAGAGTTTTCAACGCAACACAGGCAATACTCAAACGATAGCTCTTGATGGAATGACCACTTATATGATTTATTTCAAAAGATATGAAAAGTTGCGGTGTTAGTTATTATTGGCTTCGACTCCTATCACCACCATGAGCCGAGGCATGTCCCCCAAACCATAGATTGCTTACGGGAGTATGTACAAATCACCACAGTCCTCATGTTGGCAGAGGGACTGCTATGCGAGCAGCAACAAAAGAAGAAGCAGCAGCAGCTTCTTAGTTCTTACCTCAACAAAGTCATTGCTGTAAAGGATAGAAAAATTGAGAGGTGTCCAACAGGTCTCATCCATGAACTCCTTGAAACCACTCCCATCATCCTTCAGTGGTGAAGCAGCCATAACAGTGGCAGTGTAGATGAGCCGCCTCACCGTTCTTGATCTGATGCAAGCAGTGGCAATGCTCCTGGCTGCATCAACTGTTGCATCAACCCTATTT
>NW_011630021.1:0-1445 GCF_000512975.1 Sesamum indicum
ATGAAAGACGATAGGGAGACTCCTATGTGCGAATTCACATAAATGTGGTTGACCGGCAGCAGCCTTCACTAAAGAAATTCTAGCTGCTCAAGCACCATCGGACTGAGATCAATCTGCTCTAAGACTGTGTTTAAGCAGTTCTTGCAACTCATACCTACGCAGCTACAGACAGATCCAGACCTGTTCTATAAGAGCGAAACCTAAGATCCCGCGTCGGATTGATCTGACTCCAGCGCCACCCCCACGAAATCTTTTTCTTTGCTTCTTCTATGCCAAAATTCCAAGTTTCTTTCTTTCTCCAAGTCTTTGACTTTTCCCTTTTTCTAGGTTTGCTTATTGACCTACTGGTTGTTGGGTCTTATTCCCCCATATGATCTGGGAGAGCCTCTTCTTCGTAAGAAAGCAAGGGCGAAAGGTAGGCTCAGGGATGGAAGCCAAAACAAAGAAAGCGAAAGAAAACGGCATTCTAGGAGAGGACTTGGAATGTCTAATTTTCTGGTAAGAATCGCCATTCGTAAGCGCTGAAGCAGGAAGATCTGATCGCTACCCCTGAGAGGGGGTGTTTTCCGAGCAATAAAAGCAATCCCTCCTCCCTGATCCTCAGGTGAGAATACGCTCTTTCATTCAAAAGTCAATAGAAAGGGGCGCAGGCTTTGGAATCGTTAGCAAGTGACATCCGAAATAAAGTCTTTTTAGTCTTACCGATTTCTGTTGATTTGATGTATTGTTGGCATTTTCACATTATATAGAAGTAGGGGTGGAGTTCACAACTCTTGTTCAAGCTGCGTTGGTCTTCTCGAAAGTCTTTTACTCGAAGGTTTTCTCTTCGTGATTACGCTAAGTAGACGTCCAAAGAGAGCACCACAACCCAACCTGCTATGTCCTGAATGTCCCGGACAGGAGTTGTAGGAGTCGTTTCTAGGGTCTTTTTGCTATTGCCATTGTCCCAGGAGGGGTATAGCTCATAGCTCAAATATACAATTACAAGATTGTTGAGCTATTATATATAATAAGGGATTGTTACACTAGGTAATAAGGAATTTTATGGTTTTCCCTTGGCTTTTCAGGATTTCTTTTGATTAGGACTATTAGGCTTCCACTTTTGTTAGCCAGTGACATTCCTACTCCTTCTTTGCGAGCTAGTTCCATTGTGAGTTTTGATCGATCTACTTGAAGTTTTTTCCTCTTTTATTGCCCGTTGAGAGTTCCCTTGTAACCTGTGTAACAGGAGGGGTCCTTCGCTATATGTTTCTATCCTAAAAGACTGGGAATATCGTATATGACTGAATCCTTTCATAGGCTTTCTCTATGAGCCAAATAGGCAAGTGGGTTTTAGGGTTCTAGGCTAGCTCGGGATAGGGCAAGAAAGCTGATTAAACAATATTCATTGCCTTGACTTTTCCCGAGGAAGCAAGCAAAGCTAGCCCCCAGATCGGAGGGAAAGA
>NW_011630022.1:0-1439 GCF_000512975.1 Sesamum indicum
AAATTGCTATTTTTTTTCATAAGGGGATAATGTGCTTATTTTCAATATCACAGGGGATAAATTGCTATTCACCCTTATATTTGCTATGCATTTTATTCAATTGGGTCAGATCTTATCTAAATAAAAAAAGATTCAAATAAAGAAGGTTTTGGCTTAGATTAATTGTGGTTAACCTGTTCAACCTCAAAAAATAAAAATAAAAGAACAACTGTTTTTGTTAAACGGATTCGTGTCAATGTTAATGTTCATAAATTCCATACTAGATGTATGTGTATTTCTTGATGGAAATATGTCATTTACTTTTAAATTAAATTTATGTTTTTAAAAACTGTTTTTCATATTCTTTTTTCATTGAAATTTCATACAGACCAGATAATGAGAGGAACATTATATGGTTTGAAGATGTACTGTTGAAGCAAATGATTTTATTACTGGAAGATAGAAAAGAAAAGTTTCAAATTACATATTACTGTATGTTTCAAAATTCAGTTAAAACTCCCTATCTATTTTAAAAATAAGCGAAAAAGAACCCCTCTATTTTCGTATATAGCACACTTGTCCCTCACCGTTAGTTGAACTTAACAGTGTTAATTTTTTTGCCAAAAGACCGTTCTGCCCTTATCTATGATATATTATTTTTTATTTACATAACTATTGAAATGTTTCGTTGCATAACAGTTGTAGGATTTAATCAATACATCTCAACTGTTAGATCTAAATTATTAAGGGTCAAGATTTGAACAATTTTTATATATATTATATCTATAATGAAAAAATATAAAATAATAAAACTAACCCTACCCCCTACCCCATCACCTTGCCCCCATCCCACCTCCACGAGCCGCCAAACGCAGAGGGGGCGACATCCCAACTCTGAGGAGGGTAACGGTGATGTCATAACGCCATTGCCCCCAATCTAAGCAACCATGATGCGGCGGCTTCCTAGGGGCAATGGTTGCGTAGGGTTTTTATTTTCTTTTATGTTTTTAATAATTTTAAAAGTTGACTTAAGAAAAAACAAAATTTAAAAATGATAAGAACAATTAATTAAATTTTTAAAATTTGAAAATAGAAAAAAAAAGTAGTAAAACCTTTATTATAAATACTAATGGGCGTGGCCGAATGAATTATGGCCCAATAATGAATTAAAAAGCCCAACATTCTACCTCTTGACCCAAATTCTCGTGAAAGCCCACCTCGGGGAGCCCAATGTTTGCGGCTCAGATGCCAAACAGACAATCCTACTTTCCCTTCTTAGAAATGGTGACGAAAAAGCCAATTAAATTGGTGGTTTTGGAAATCATTTAGCAATGCTTATGAATGTGATATTATCTTGATGAATGTAGTAAGCATTCATCTGTGGCACCGTGTGTTTGTTGTGCTTACTATTTATGTTGAACGGTGTTTTAACGTCACAACAAATGCCCACAGACCAATTG
>NW_011630023.1:0-1439 GCF_000512975.1 Sesamum indicum
ACTAAACAAATATTAGGCCCATAAATGAACTTGGATTGAAATGACATTTCAATTTGTCCAGGCTTTCCATCTATAGCGGTATCATGAGGAAGCTACCGCTGTCCAAATGTGGTCTCACGAGCTGTGGCACATTTGAAATAGTAGGCTAGTTGCATTATTATTATGCATAAAGGAATACACTTGTTGTTTGCCTATCTCACGAGTCGTGGAGGGTGACAATTGAGGTATGATTTGGTTGATGGGTCGGGCTTAACACCGAGTAGCAAGATTTGCTTGGAGTCCTCGAGATCATGTGAAGAGGTGAGGCAAAAGATCTTGAGAATCTCATGGGATGAGAATGGTATTGGATACCTCCCACGAGGCCTTTGTCATGTGAATGCAAAAGCGGGGCATGGCAAATTCACTTGTGGATCCCAAGCTCACTTGGAATGATTTTCCAAAATCCCACTTGAGAGTGGTGTGATTTTATCAAATAGTGGGAGAGGTGACTAAAGATGGAGTCTTAACAAAACTCAATATTGCTATAATCTACTTGTTGTTTCTGCTTTGCATTTAGAATGCATGTCTATGGTACCATTTTCCAATTTTCTTTATTTTGGGATTTATTTAAATGGAACACTATTGATTAAAATTGACAGCAGAAATCGAAGGATTGTCCTCGATGTTCGAACTTAGGCTTGTGTCATGGAAAAGCCACTTCCATTGAACTTGCGAAAGGAGTCCTTCCTTAAGGAACATTTGAGTTGTGGGATTAAGACATAAGGACAATCGCAAGGTCCGCAGCGTCATATCTACTTCTGTCATTCATGAGTTGTATGTCAGGTTGGACGTTGTTGGTTCAATAAATATTCTACATAAATCAATTTATGCGGCATCGAATCGGCATATTAGATATGCCGCGATGGAGGCATTTTTGAAACCAAGATGATTAAGGGTCGTCTGTACATAAACATGGGGCTGAGATGCTATCCCTTCTGGAAGAGCTCGGTAACCTCAATGTTGATCTTGAAAGGAGATGTACATTGACATGATCCTTCAGGTCCCTTCATCCCTCCTTCGATCTATTTATCATAAACTCTAAATGGGCTTGGAAGATCATTTCATGAATTGATAAAATGGTTGGACCAATGCGAGACAATGATTAAAGAATCTGCACCGTCGGTATTGAATTTGGAGGCTTCAACCTCAAAACCGAAAGGCAAGGAAGCAAGACATCGAATGAAAAAGAAGGATGAAGGTAAGTCAGCTCCGACAAGCACTTTGAGCGCTACTATCGCCTTGATGGACGAGGGTAAAAGGAGAAATGGAATAACGGTTCTGCGGTAAAAATTTACTTATGATGTTTGCATAAAATTGCGAAAGGGCATTAGAAGAGGGAGTGTCGTGAATTCCCCTTCACCCAACTATAGCATTTGTTGAGCAAACATGATCACTGTTCT
>NW_011630024.1:0-1436 GCF_000512975.1 Sesamum indicum
TTTCTAAAATCAAATGTCTTCCTTTCATTTATGATAATCTTACATATATATATAATCTCAACTACTTGCGGTGGCGTCGAAATTGATAAATTTTAAAGTAAGTGTTAGTAGTAAGTTTTGATTATATCTACACAAAATCATTTGAAATTCATCAAACTTATAATAGAAGGATTCTTATAATAGAAGGATTCGTTTGTACTTTGTATTACGTTGTCACCTGATCACTTTATACTTTAAGTTGTTCATGCACGTATATGTATGTGTATATATATATATATGTCATGATACTCTTTTCTTTTAGACGTCAATGCGTGAACATATATATATGAAAGTAATTTTGCAATAAATTGGTGGTTAAGGAACTTTGAATTGTGCTTGAAATGAGTAGAAGATGAAACAACATTTAATGCCTAAACATGAATTTTTGAAACAATGTACATCATAGACATAGTTGGTGAGTCACTCTCTCTACTTATGCATAGATGATGTATGATGGATCTCACTCTCTCACTCATACTCATACCACCTCCACCACTTTATATATATATATATTATATATACACACACACACACACACACACTCAAAAACAAGAAATCTTGAACATGGGAACCCTCGACCTTAAACCTGCCATCCAAGACCTTAAGGTGGCAATCCAAGAAACAACCCTAATACACCCCTCCTCCCATGGAACTCTTGAAAACAAGTCCATCTTCTTGTCCAACATAGACCAAGTGCTGAATTTCCATGTCCAAACTGTCCATTTCTTCCCAGCCAATCCTGATTTCCCACCGGAAACTACGGTTGCTAGGCTAAAGAATGCACTGGAGAAAGTGATGGTGGCATATGATTTCTTGGGCGGAAGGTTGAAATTCAACCACCAGACGGGGCGGCTGGAGATCGAGTGCAGCCAATCCGGGGTGGGGTTTGTAGTGGCCACCACCGAGTATTCTCTAGATGAGGTTGGGGATTTGGTATATCCCAATCCAGCATTCATGCAGCTGATTGTCCAGGCTTTGGATAAGTTTGATGATCAGCCACTTTGTGTTCTTCAGGTAAAAAATGCTGTGAATTAACTTTTGAAAAAGAGGTGAATACCATACTTGTATAATGCTGTCTGATTACAATTAATTTTCTAAAATAGAAAGCAAGTATAGTTTATATTTTAAAGTTTTATTATTTGATTATTCAATTCAGTCTTTAAGGTCTTACTTCATTTTTTTTAACTATTACTAATAAATAGAAAGGCATTATTATAAGTAGTTGAAACCTAGTGGTTTTCAGTCTATATTATTTCAAGACAAGCCTCAATTATTCAATTGTTGTCACAGCTAGAATTGACATAGACAGGGGTCACCATGTAATAAGTCCAACTTTCTCTCTCTCTCTCTCTCTCTCTCTCTCTCTCTCTATATATATATATATATATATATATATT